>NW_019392873.1:109577-166671 GCF_000648675.2 Cimex lectularius | reverse complement strand
ATTTTCAGAGAAATGTTTAGATTAAAAGATATCACGATTTTCCGACGCCAGGACGTGATATCTTTCAAAATCGATAAAAAGCGAAATTACTCTGAAATGGTTGAGAATCGGACCATGGACAATATGAACTTTTTTGTTCATTTTAGGGTGAAGAATCTACTGGAGAAGTTTGTAGCACGAGTAGCAATTCACCCTGTATATTAATGCTTTATCTTTTAACTTTATAAAGTACCTAAAGTCTTAGAAAATAAGTATCCGTAAATATATTTGATAAATATTTGTGTTTTATAGTAGATAATTAAGTCCACAGAAAATTTTGATAGTTTATAATGAATTGAAAATTTCCTGCTACCCTTCATATATTATATCATATAGTTGATATTATTATGAAAATTCTGAACAGATTTATTTCAGTTATACTAATTACAATAATCCAGTGCCTTCCACGAAGTTAAATTGCATGCAAAAATCTCATTCTTCTTATCGAACGCATTAATAAACTGCTAATTAAATTTATTATTATTTATCACTTAAGGATTTTCCGTTGTTTTGGAAAATTTTCTTTCATCATAAAGAAATAGCAGATTCGTGACACTAACTTTTTCATTCCAACCAATACCTTACATAAAAAGGTTAATTAATTGAAATAATTTGTTTGATCAATCGGACAACGAAATATAATGGATTTAAAAAGAAATATTTTTTTTAAACTCATGAATCTCTGATCTCGTTTAATTTCGTTTCCATTAAAACAAGTTTTTTTTTTAAGAATTCTGCGAAAATACGTTTGATATTTATATTTTTGAAAATATCAACAAATTCAAAAGACAAGCAAACAAACGAGCGCTGAAATGAATTTTGAATATCATTTGATTTTTTCAGTTTTGAACTTATATTTTTTGTTGTTTGTTGCTTTTTTAAAGGTAATTTTTAAGTATTTTTACTAACAACTTATGTATAAATATTTCTTGATATCCATTGTTTTTAGACGATAATTTAATTGGTTGTAATTCTTTTGTATAATTGGCAGAGAAATAAATGAGATTAATGAGTAATAATAAAATGATAATAATAATAAAGAAATGAAAGTTTTCATACAGGACGAAGTGGCAGAAAAATTGAAATGAGTGTTTAAGAATAATTGACTAAATCGAACAATTTTCTGAATTCAAAGACCACTAAATGAAACAAACCACAATTTAAATTTAAATAGAACAGAGCTACACATTTTCAGCATAGAGAAGGAACTAGATTGGTTTTAGAAATTTGAAGTAAAACAATGCAAAATTAAACGTGACGTAAATGCATAAATAATAAAACACGTTTTGATTTACCTCCAATTTTACTTGTACGTAAATAATATTCGAGACACAATCCTCAATTTAAAATAATTTTTCTTACTATATATATTAGGATAGTATTTAGTTGGTTACAATCCGCGTTTTTCTCGTGTTCAAAATTGAACTGCATGTAAAACCAGCTTCTCATTGGACCGCGAGTTGGCGTGGATGTACAAGCCATTCCTACAATTTACGTCGAGAGACGTGTTTCTAACTTCTGCCTGATGTATTTAATAATCGAAATTTCGGATAGCTGCTGTATAATTTTTTGTTAAGGTAATTTCTAGTTTGAAGGGTTTAACGGTTGATTAAGAACTGAAAAGTAGAAAAGAGAAGGTATTTGCTAAATCAGCGTATTCGGACTATGATAAACGCCATACAAACATATCAATGCCGAATAAACCCATTCTGGATGTGGTAAGGTGTCAAAGGGTGAATAATTGAAACGGCGAGGGTCAAACGCATAGCCGCACCCCAGCCAAGTGGAAAAACCGCATGTTATCCAAACGGAAAAGGTAACACCAAACTAGCAACAGTGATACGACACGTTTTTCAAACTTTTTGCCTAATCCATTAATGAAGAAGTGAGATCAGAAACGGCTAAAAAGCGCCCGGACCCTCATTCACGTTTAACTTGTATGATTCGGAGATCGTGAGATGAGGTCTGGTGTGACGTAGGTTTTAGAAAAACATTTTCTTTATCGTGCCAACGTTTCGACCTTTATTGAGATCATCTTCAGGGCCTGGGATTTATAAAAATTGTTTAAATTATACAAATACATATAAGATGTGAAAATGAATTAATACAGTAACGTACGGAATATAGATATTTTAGGTTTAATCGAAACCATTTTCTTTATTGTGCCAACGTTTCAATCTTTATTGACATCATCTGCAGGGCCTGGGATTTATAAATATTGTTTAAATTTTACAAATACATGTAGCAGGTGGAAAAACTGAATTTATGCAATGCTAGAAAATTTTAGATAAAAAAATGAATTTATGCAATGCTAGACGTATAGACATAAAACATCAATATCTCACTGTCACTCTCAACACGACAGACAAGAATGACACTTCTACAAAGAAAACAAACACTTTGAGTGAGTAAAAATACTTTGATTGAATCTAAAATTTTCTAGCATTGTATAAATTCATTTTTTTCATCTAAAATTTTCTAGCATTGTATAAATTCATTTTTTTCCTCCTCCTACATGTATTTGTAAAATTTAAACAATATTTCTAAATCCCAGGCTCTGAAGATGATCTCAATAAAGTTCGAAACGTTGGCACGATAAAGAATGTTTTTTTTTAAGCCTACGTCACACCAAACAGCATCTCACGATCTCCGAATAATCACTGACTAACGGTCACTAAACACCACTGCTCTCTTTCTTTTCAGGATCTGTGTTTTGTTTACTTTTAAATGAAAGACATCTCAACCATCCCTAACCCTAACCATCCCTAACCATTTTATTCCATGTAGTCATAGAGATGACTTTGAAAAAAAAGTCTGCTTAGTTGTTTTCTTTTGTTCTTGCTAACTTAAATACCGTATTTAAAAGTAAGTACAATTTTTATGACTTCGAGTTTTGTTAGCAGCTTTGAATTACATATATCAGATCTATTTATTTTTAATAAGAACTACACAAAATTCAGATTGGGGGTGTTTCCAATCAACCCGGGTGGGGTGAAACTAAGGCGGACCCTCACAATCTTCTGCCAGATTCCCACCAGGTTTTTCCATACTCCACTAGACGGGCCCTTTCGAAATTTAATATTCACCCTTAATGGCTTACACGAGAATACCATTCAATTATATTAATAAAGCAAGGATCCGGGGGAGTGTGGTCTGAATTATTGACGGGCTAGCGAGAATCTGTATTGCTATTGCCAGGAGAAGGATTTTGACTAATCATTAAAGAAAATACGTGATGCTAGCGAAATTAATACGATCATTAAATCCTTCTTCAGCGCCCATTAAATTATTATACATTCAATTAATACTAAAAGCCGAATCGAGGCTGTGAACAATAGGGGATTTCGGCATTCCTCGTACCTTCCAATTACACGGTTCCTGTCTTTACTGACGCGCACGTACTATATTTGAACAGTCTATAAACGATCTTTTACTACAATCCAATTACAATCACAGCTGTGTTTATAATGGATGGCCGGTTATTAATTTCCACTCACTCCTTAATCAGAGTCAAACTCAATGATCAGATGTCAATCATGATCTTTCATAACGGTTTTGACTGAATGACGGAATATCCGTAACATACGTTAAATTATTGACCTGGCAATACGATTTTTTTAATGATAAGGAAAAAGATACTTTATCGGCAACTATTTCGACTAATGTGAAAATTGGCCTATTATCAGCAGCATTATCTCGGAAATCTCCTAAACACTTAAATACTTGTTTTGTATTTGTTAAATTTTCCTGATCTGCAAACATGTTATGAAAAAAATAATGCAAAATTGTCGTTGCTCGTGCTCTAGTTTGAATATTCATTAGAATTCATGTACAAAAATTATGTGTTATCCTAGTGTTCATAATTTTACGAAAATACTGAATAGTATTCTTTGGTTACCGCGGTAGCTGAGTGTACTTGTTTTGTATTTGTTTATGTTTTCCTGATTTGCAAATATATTATGAACAAATAATGCAAAATTGTTTATTTTTTCGATATAGATTTTTTAATACGCGCGATTTTGAATATTGATTAGAATTCACTTAGACAAATTATGTGTTATTATAGTGTTCATAATTTAAAAAAACACTGAATAATACTCTTTGGGGTACCGCGGTAGCTGAGTGGTTAGCGTTAGATCCACGGTTCGTAGACGTATGTCGGGGAGACGAGTCTCAAGCCGGGAACACACTTACTCGATGCTACCCGACGCAAATCCAAAGTCAATGTTTCCATAAGATTGTATTACCCCCGTGCACATCTGCCCGATGATATGCAACGCTTCCCTACTCGACGATCTGCGATCCCCACTGTCCAGATTTTCATCGGGTAGCATCGAGTAAAGTCAAAGGCGAAAGAACCGGACACTCATATTTTTATTTCAAACTAATGTGTTATTGTACTAATTGATCAAAACACCGGAAAACCATTTTTTGATATAATGAAATTAACTAACAATTTATTACACGGTTTTGCTCATAAAATTTAACTAACAATTTATTTCATGGTTTTGCTCATAAAATTTAACTAAGAATTTATTTCTTGGTTTTGCTCATAAAATTTAACTAACAATTTATTTCATGGTTTTGCTCATACAATTACACCATTTTCGTCGAGTAGGGTCAGAACAGGACGCTCATACTTTCTTAGATTATTTGAAACTATGTATATGTAATTTTGTCGTTATATTAATTACGACATCCTTATTTTAATATAAACCAAATTAAATGAGATGACAAATTCATGAGTTAAAAAAAAAATTAATTATGATGGTTAGGCAGAAAAATTATCAAAACACCGGATTAACTTCATTTAAGACCATTAAATTTAACTAACAATTTATTTCATGGTTTTGCTCATACAATTACACCATTTTCGTCGAGTAGGGTCAGAACAGGACGCTCATACTTTGTTAGTTTATTTCAAACTATGTATATGTAATTTTATCGTTATATTAATTATTATTTTAATATAAACCAAATTAAACGAGATGAAAAATTCAGGAGTTTAAAAAAAATAATTATGATGGTTAGGCAGAAAATTGATCAAAACACCGGAATAACTTTATTTAAAACAATAAATTTAACTAACAATTTATTACATGGTTGTGCTCATAAAAATTTAACTAACAATTTATTTCATGTTTTTGATCAGACAATTACACCATTTTCGTCGAGTTGCTTCAGAACAGGACACTCATATTTTTTGTAGTTTATTTCAACCTAAGTATATGTAATTTTGTCGTTATTAATTACATGCCTATTTTAATTAATTAATCATTGCCTATTTTAATGTAAACCAAATTAAACGAGATCAAAAATTCATAAGTTTTCCTAAAAATTATTTAATTATGATGGTTAGGAAGAAAATTTATCATAACAACGGAATAATTTTATTTAATACAATTAAGCTTAACAAACAATTTATTACATGGTTGTGCTCATAATAATTTATTAGAAGGTTTTGCTCAAAATAGTGCATTAAGAACAAAAGAGGCGTTGCGATTGTGATAGTGATTGTTGTGATACACGCTGTGTGACTGTACGTGACGTGCGCTTGACTTCGCATAGATGTGCACACCCTACCAAAACGTAGGAAGGCGTCGGGTAGCATCGGGTAGCGTCGCACGTTGAATCGGGTAAGTGTGTTCCCGACTTCAAGGTGTAAGGTAGTCTCAAGTAGACGAGCCTGTGGTTTGGAGTGAGATCCCGCGGTCGTGGGTTCGATTCCCACCGTCATAATCATTATCAACATCTATATTTCCCCTGGATGAAATTTTCAACATTTTGATCTTTATTTGTGAAAGATTGACACCATGTTTCACGAAAATTGAGTCGTTACCGATCATTCTGCCTATTCTTGCTGTGTTAGAGTTTTTGTCAAAATATAATAACTAATTCAATACGAAAATTGTATTGCATTTGGAAATTATGTTTCCTACAAAGCTCAATAAATGGTAGCTTGGTTATTCGATTAAATCAAAAATCACTAGCTTAAAAGTCTAAAATCAAAAGCATAAAAATAAAATTAAATAATTAATGTTGCGCATCAATAGTTTTAATTCAGGGTTAAACAAACGAACTTAAACCAGGTTGATCCCGTCCTTTTTCGTTCGCCGATAAGAGGATACCCTTACAGTTTGAATAAGGAAACGGGCAATTTCCTCGGCACGAGTTCCTCGTGCGGGGGTGGGAGACGCTCAAAGGAAACTCCCGGCTCCAAGATGCTATACCTTCAAAGTCTGTTTCTTCCTACAACTCCTCCGGCTTTATCCTATTGTACTTCCAGCATTACCGTAGATTGGAGAAGTTCGATAGGCTCTCCGAAACTTATTAACCATTTTTCCTCTCACTGCTGACCTTCTCGGACTCCAAGATATGACTTCTAAAATATGACCTTTAAGCCCATTAAAGATAATGCACATTGCAAACTAACTTACATAATATAATCAAAGTACAATATTGTTTTTTTTAACTTTGAAAAATCAAACAAGAATATAGTTTTATATTTGTTATAATCTTGCTCGTACTGAAATGAAAAAAAATTGACTTTTGTTGTGTGGTGATGTACTTGGAGTAAGCGTGTAGGTATGACAGGAGAGTGTTGGCTGAGAAGATAGCAGTGTCATCGTTCATAATATTGTTAGATTTTATTTTAATTGATAAGAACGAAATTATTTTCACTAGAACTTTATCACTTAGAAATACTTAATCTTTTTATGTTAGGTTTTGGTCAAAATGAAAAAGTTATTGCCACGAGCGGGATTCGAACCCTCTTTTGCCATTTTTCAAATGTCGTAAAATCAGGATTCGAATCTCGGCGAGATAAGAGGTTGCCACGAGAAGCTGTTAGTCAAACTATGCTTCGTTTTACTTATTAAATCCATCATATTTAGTGGTCTATTGACCAAATTACTAGCCCTTCTGGTTCAAGGAAGATTTGATGTGTTGAATGGTCCGCAAATCGCATAACTTTATCTTCGAAAGAAAGACAATAGCGAGGACCTATACATGGAATCGTGGAATGGATCGTAGTCACGATAGCTCAAGTAGTTCGGGCAGCGGCGTATTGAGCCAAAGGTCGTGAGTTCGAATCCCGCTCGTGACACTAATTTTTTCATTTCAATCAAAACCTTACATAAAGATAAATTAATTGAAGGAAGTTATTTGGTCAATCGTACCACGAAATATGATGAATTATATAAAAAGTTGTATTTTCTTGTTCCAAAAAATTTGCTTTTGGACCTTATTTTCATAGTTTTGCGAAGTGTTTTAACATAATAATATTGGACTTATTACTCAGATTTTCTATATAAAAACTTTAAATATGATGTTTTCCATGAGCTTCCAAATTGCTTATGACAACCCATGTCTCAAAACGTTGCACTACCCCACGTGTCTCAAACGTGCATTACACACGTTGTATTTCTAATTCCACATTATACGTAATACCGTGGAAAGCCCTTCCTTAAGAACGGTTATGTGCATTTATATTGCGCTTGATTTCCTCGTGTTTTCCGCCTTTTGGAGGCGGTTGTAAAGAGCAATTAGGGAATTCATTATTATCGTTTTTCTCTGTTCTCAGATTTCCTTTGTCCCGGTTGACGAACTGTGGAGTTTAATCAAGGTTGATCGAGAAAGGTTTTTCAGGCTTTAAATACACCACTGATTTCTAAAACGTCAATATCATTTTATTAAGAATTCGCCGTTTTCATCCTTAATAAAAGCCGTCCAACACCATATTAATCATCTATTTCTTAAATTAATTTTTCTTTGTATTGAAGAAAATTTAGTTTCAATTAACCTTTTTGTTCTCAAAAGCATAAGTAATTTTTCGTAGTTTCTTCTATTCTTAGACATTATCAAACATTTTTCGTATAAACGTATAATATTTTATTGTACAAAAGTAGTTTGTATTATAATATTATTGTTACTCTTTCTGTGAAACCATGGACATTAATTACACCTGCACATGCATATTCTTTATATATTATATTTATATAAGACACGTTTTGTTAAATTGAAAATTTATGTTTTCGTATTATTGCATATTTATAACAGGATTCAGTCCTTAAAAATGTCTATAATTGTATTACAGTCCTTGGCAATGTTGGGACTGAGTCGGTTTTCAAGGAAATTTGAGATCGCCCGAAAAAACTTATATATGTCATTCTGAAAACATATTTAAGGTTATTTTGCCCTGATGATGAACTTGAAATAAGTTGAAAGCATGGGAGTAACAACTGAATTTGTTTTCTTCTTCAAGACCAGACCTTGATACAGTGTTCGTAAAATTGTCTGAATTAAGTGACTGCTTATTTTTCAAGAACAAAAACCACCTATATTTTTTAAATATTAATAAAATTATTAGATTTCTCTGCGTGGTTTGCGGGAACACGAGAATGAATTGTTGTCTGCCTTACCTGTTATGTGTGGTGATTAGTGACCGTTAGTCCATAATTATTCAGCAATCGTGAGATGCGGTCTGGTGAGATGTAGGTTTCAGAAAAACATTTTCTTTATCGTGCCAACGTTTCGATCTTTATTGAGATCATCTTCAGGGCTCAAAGTGTTTGTCTTCTGTGTAATTGTGCCATTCTTGCGTGTCGTGTTGAGAGTGCCGAGTTCAAACTCCCTTGCCTTCAACGTCTATACATTTACAACAAGGAACCACCGACATCTACAGAGGTCAAATGACCTTTTACTGTACTTTTATCGTAGACTAACATGTAATCCACAGAGAAGTATCAAGCGACAAGAACTGATCGGACGACGCGGACAACTACGAAGACTTTAGAACAGAAATCACACATGGTTGTAAAGGACCAACTTATACTAAAATACTATTCTAAAAATTGATATTAACTATTTTTGCATACAGAGAAAACTATTTCAAGCACTTCAATTACAAGCCCTAGAAAGAATTCTCTGTGCTTCTTACTATGTCTCAACCTCACTATTTACATTGACATCTACTTCGTGAACGAATTGATCCGTCCCCTCTTCCTCGTGTTTCACTGCAAACTTTTAACCATCCTAATCCTTCAAGAGCCATTTACGTCGCCCCAAACGACGATAGCCCCAAGACCCCCTCGCCCTTAATCCGATAACAAATCAAGAACCAACGTTGGCTTGTATCATATGTGCTCTGGACACAGTGGCTTTGTGGCCGAAATGTTATAGAAAAAAAAAATTTAATTTGTATATTCGTATAAATTATACAAATAAAATAACTAATTAAAAAATAATTGAGTAAATTATATATTGGAATCGTGGTTTATTTTGTAAATTCAAATTTGTACGAAAGAGCAGTAATTTTTTAAGAATTAACAACAATATTAAATTAAATAATTTCGTGGTCCTCTTGACCAATTAATATCTTACAATTAATTAATGTTTTTAGTTGAGATAAAAAAGTCAATGGCACGAGCGGGATTCGAACCCACGATCTTTGGCTAGATACGCCGCTGCTCTACCACTTGAACTATCGTGACCTTGATCCACTCGGACACTACCATCCCATCTCAACCCCACCTTTTGAATTTACCTTCCTTTTTGCCATTTTTCAAATGTCGTGCAATCTATTGAATTTTCGGCGACAAATGAAATGGCCACGGAGAGCTTTAGTGAAGGTATACTTCCTTGTTTTAAACTTATTAAATTCACTAATTTCGTGGTCCGCTTGACCAATTAATACCTTACAATTAATTAAGGTTTTTAGTTGAGATAAAAAGATTTCATCCAGAATTAAAAAAAAAAACTTAAAAAAACGTTTTAGCAATGACATAATTGCAGTAAAAATATCATTGTATAGCATGATGATGTTTTATTTTCCATCATTTTTAAATGGGTGATTGGTTCTTTTAAAACATTATTTTATTTCGGCATAATACACTTTATCATTGTTCGTTTAACTTTATGTAACGATAAGATTATATGAGATTGACAGGACAATTGTTAAATAATTTACTTAGATCATAACTGTAGATAGCAGCTGTTATCCAATATAATCTGAATTAACCAGTGTTTGTTTATTTTTGGGCTTATTCAATCTCAATTAAATACATTTCAGATGAGATGTTCAACAATAAAGTGGGTTATAAGGTTGTCATCTCTTCTAATCCTCGGTATTCAAGATATAGAAATAATTGTGAAAACCGCAGGCCAACCAGTGACCTTCAGCCGGAAGTAAATTCGCGAAAACATGAGCTCACTGCGAGTATCGGAGTAGAGATGTATAGCTCCCAGCGAACCATCCATTGTCGACCGAGCCCATTTCTCTCCCGAAACACTCAAAACTGATTTATAGGCGAATTTGTTACAGCAGTTCTCAACCCGGCTTCTGTATCCAAGGCGATTCTACCTTTACATGTTTCATAGCGAAATCCGTTTTACAAGTTGATATTCCTACAATTAGAGATCAAAGCCTACTCCCCGAATTTTTTTTCCAGATGTTAAAAAAACATTTACATTCAAGTTTTGCTCTTTTCGCTTAAATTTCTGAACGTGTTTTTACAAGTAACAATAAAGGAGGTTTCAAGAAGGCAGCGGCCCGCAGGTTTTACATATACGTATGTCCCTAAGTAAAAGAGCCCACCTTCCAGTAGAACTTTCATTCAGGCAAAAGTTTCCTAAAAGCGTCTAAAAGCGTTAGAGAACATTTCTGCAATAAAGAAGAAAGTATCTGTAAAGTTGTGTGGACTTACAGTTCAGTCTTTCAAACGAGTAAAGTCCCTGGTTGTGTTCATGGCAACGGCGAAACGGTTTCTTTCGAAATTAATAAAGCTTTAACCCAGAAAACAAAATTTAAATTGCATCTCCTAAACTGCATTATGGCGTTTCTTGCTAAGAGATATAAATTAAAAAAAAAACTAAAAAATGAAAATATATTGTAAATTATTTTATAATTACATAGGTAAACTGAAAATGAACAACTAGGCTTTTCTGTTAGTAAAAGTAATAAATTTTGGTGACCCTGTATGAAGAGTAAAGAAGGCAATAAAAGAATATTGGCAGCGTCTATGGGCCGTATCATCCGAGAAACAGCAGTGCTAGAGCACGACTGAGCGATGGCCACACCAATGGTCTGAAACACAAGAAATGGAACGCACGTTTGAGGATAGGCCACACCCGACTGACACACACCTGCTTTAGCGGCAAACAAAAAGGTCCCTCAGTGTGCCAGACTTGACCCAGGAGTGCTTGCTACTTGTGTATGATATGATAAGGTGAAAAAGGATACTAGGAAGCGGGGTTTGCCCTCCCCAGGCCCTGCACCTTTCTGGCTTATTGTTCCTTCATAGTTCCTTAGTTCAGTGGAATAGACTCAATCCTTCTTCTTAGAAGTATCAAGTCATTGACTGTTGCTGCTGCAATTTGATTCCCTAAGTCTTTTCCGTACGTTAGGTTAAATCTCCATTGAGCTGTTGCTTCGCATTCGAAGATGATATGAGTTGCTGTTTCCTCTTCCTCATAACATAATTTCCAAATGGGATCATCGCTGTATATACCCATGTTGTGTAGATGTTTTTTCAGATACCAGTGGCCGGTTAGTAGTCCTACCACTCCTCTGAGTTTGGCCCTCTCCAATTGCAGAAGTGCTTTTGCCAGTCTTGGTAAGGGTTGTTTCATCATAAGTTTACTATGTCTAGCACCGCTAGAGTTTATCCATTTCTCCTTTTTTGTTTGGAACCATTCTGCGATGGATGATATTTGTTTTTATTACCCCAATAATAGCTTTGGGGCCTATGGATGGTCTTGCAGATCCTCCTCTGCCCAGTCTGTCTGCTTTCTCGTTACCCAAAATTTCCCTGTGCCCTGGCACCCACGATATCATCAGGTTGTTGTGTTTCCCCAGGTTTTGTAGATTTTGGATGCATTCACTGACTAGGATATTTTGTCAGTGTAACCTCTTTTAAGATTTTCCAGGGCACAAGCATTGATGGCATGAAAGACCGAAGTGTACTTCCCTAATGAGTTTGATTGCTTATGTTTTGGGCTTGTACAGAAAACGCTTGATCCGGTTCCTTCGTTTGTTTTGGAGCCATCCGTATACCATATCATTGTACCTGGTGCTTTCCTGGTATCTTCCTCTCCTTTATAGTCTGTTGAGACTTTATAGGAACTTGTGAAGATTGTTTCCGGAATCATGTAGTCAGACCCCATTTCTAATAATGGGTGTCTGATTTTATTGATTATGGTTGTATGCCCGAATTGTTTGGTTCCTTTTCAATTTAATTGTTTTTGGAGTAAATGAGCTTTTCCTAGCCTCTCTTTGTATGAATATTTCAAGTGGAGGTAGGTTTAACAAGGTTTCTAATGCGTTTGTAGGGGTTGTTCTCATCGCCCCTGTGATACATAGGTTTGCTAATCTTTGTAAGCTGCCTAATGTTTGGGTAGCTACTTTTTGTGGAGCTTTGTTCCACCAGATTAGTGATCCATAGGTTATTCTGGGTCTTATTACTGCCGTGTATAGCCAATAGGCCATTTTCGGTTTTAGTCCCCAAGATTTGCCTAAGGTCCTTCTTGTGGTCATTAGCGATATTTCACCTTTTGCTATACTATGTTGCAAGTGAGAATTCCAGGTTAATTTCTTATCAAAGATTATTCCTAGATATTTGACCTCATTTTTTAAAAGCAGCATTTCGTTATAGAAGCGTAATCCTTGTATTTCTATATTTCTTTTCTTGGTGAAAGCAATTAAGGTGGTTTTTGAGGGGTTTACTTTAAGCCCCCGTTTTAAATACCATTGTTCCACCAGGTCAAGTGCTCTTTGGGTGAGCTCTTTTAATGTTGAATCGAATTTTCCCCTGACTAGTATGACAATGTCACCAACAAACCTAGTCTTTGTATGCGGCCTAATGTTTGGGTCGCTACTTTTTGTTCAACTTTGTTCCACCAGATTAGTGATCTATAGGTTATTCTGGGTCTTATTACTTGTACAGGTGTTGTATAAGAAGTTGTATTATATGTAGTAGGACTACGTTTGTGTGAATAGGTAGTGAAATAGACAATGGCAGAAAATCGAGTACCCCATCGGTCCTCACTGTGCATTGGGGGCTGATTAGACTCCATTGTCGGTAGCCCCTCAAAGAAAAAAAGTTTTAAGCCCTCAGTTCTTATTTGATTTTGTCATCGATATTTAAGTTATATATCCCAATGAATAATATTTTGTACAACTGAAGTGCCAACCCCTATGTAGACCAACTTGGTGGACTCTACTGTTGTTTATTTGAAGTTGTATTTTTTTAAACAAATTTTCCAAATAAACCCAATAATCCTAAACGTATAATATAAAACAACCTGCAGCAAATTAATGGGCATTACTAAATATTATCCAAATTCAAAATTCTCTTAAAAGATAGTTAACTCTTTTCTAGGAATCCAATCATACAATCCAAAATGATCTTAAAATTTATTTTGTGACAAATGTCGTAAATTCTCGGTACAAAAATTTCATAAAAGTCCCTTTCACTACATCCCTATTTTTTAATCTTTTAGATGGAGATAAGGTGTTAACAAACTTAGAAGTATGACACGGAATAGACGAGGGTATGAGGAAAGAGTGCAGAAAAAATGGCCTATTAAATCTCACGCTCCAAATATTTTGTTGCGTATTTCGACCCTTACATATTTTATGAGAATGTCCCATGGTATTTAGAGAATGGATTTAAGTCGTCCTGAAGAGTTATGGGTTTGTTTTGAAGGGACATACCGCTCGGGAGGATGACATTAGATCACCACCACTTGTTTGAAGGAAGAGTCGAAAAATAAACAACCCGTGTTGTGACACAGGACGGATTTATTGTTTTTCCCTTTTCCCTTGTGATGGCATTCACAATGCCTAACTGAGGCAAAACCTTGGAAAAACGACTCCGTTGGAGTAGAGGGTTTCCTCACAAATCCTTTCGCTGGCTATTTACAACGCTCCCTTTAAAACCGAACAAGAAATACGAACACGCTCCACGTTCTAGACATTTCACATATTTAAGCCGTAATGGTCAATTCCTATCGATATATCATTCGTTGTAAGTGATCTGGAAAGCACTTGATTTGAGAAGGCCTCCTGTTTCTTATCGCCTGAGGATCGACTAACCGATAAATCATATTGGGTAAGTGTGCCCCTTTGTGCCCTTCGACAATCCGTATACGCTTCGATGGGTAAACACATCTGCACACCATTGAACTTAAACTGAGTGGTCAACCGACTGAATTTAATACAATTTGACAAGTAAGTCAATAAACGGAAAACAAAGAATTTTAAAGTTCTATTCGAAAGGAAAAATAGTTGGTCAATGTGTCATTGTTGACGTGATGGCATACGCATTTATTCATTACTATTACGATTATGCAACACTTTAAGACATTTTATATGATAACCATAACTGCGCTAATTAATCGTGATACATATTAATTATTTTATTATTATAGTTCATATAAAAGTTTCTTATAGAACTCGTAGTAGTACGGATTTTTTAAAATTCATTAAAAAGACATAAACGACTAAATCCAGGAACACACTCACCGGACGCAACGCTATGCGATGCTACCCGACGCCTTGCCACGTTTTGGTGGGGTGTGCACATCTATACGACGTTAAGCGCACGCCACGTACAGTCACACAGCGTACAAATCAGTATAGCAATCGCAACGCCACTTTTGTTCCTAATGTATTATTTTGAGCACAACCATGTTATAGCTTGTTTGTTAAACCTAGTGTTTTAAATAAAGATATTCCGGTGTTTTGATAAATTTTCTTCCTAACCATTTTAATTAAATAATTTTTATAAAAATTTATGAGCTTTTGATCTCGTTTAATTTGGTTTATGTTAAAATAGGAATGTTGTAATTAATATAAAGAGAAAATTACATATACATAGTTTGAAATAAACTAAAAAAATATGAGTGTCCTGTTCTGACGCTACTCGACGAAAATGGTGTAATTGTATGATCAAAACCATGAAATAAATTGTTAGTTAAATTTTTATGAGCACAACCATGTAAAAAATTATTAGTTAAAGTTAATTGTTTTAAATAAAGTTATTCCGGTGTTTTGATGAATTTTCTGCCTAACCATAATAATTGATTTTTTTTAAACACATGAATTTTTCATTTCGTTTAATTTGGTTTATATTAAAATAAGGAGTCGTAATTAATATAACGACAAAATTACATAGACATAGTTTGAAATAAACTAAAAAAGTATGAGCGTCCTGTTCTGACCCTACTCGACGAACATAGTGTAATTGTATGAGCAAAACCATGAAATAAATTGTTAGTTAACTTTTGTGAGCAAAACCGTGTAATAAATGTGCTAATTTCATTACATCAAAAAATGGTTTTCCGGTGTTTTGATCAATTTTCTACCAAACCATTAAAATTATTTAAAAAAAAACTAATGCATTTTGCTCTCGGTTAATTTGGTTTATATTAAAATAAGTATGTTGTAATTGATATAACGAAATAATATATGTAGTTTGAATAAAAGTATGACTGTCCGGTTCTTTTTTCTTCGTCTGTACTCGATGCTACCCGACGAAAATCTGGACAGTGAGGATCGCAGAGCGTAGAGTAGGGAAGCGTTGCATATCATCGGGCAGGTGTGCACGGGGGTAATACAATGTTATGGAAAATTGGACTTTGGATTTGCGTCTGGTAGCATCGGGTAGCGTCGCATAGCGTTGCATCGGGTGTGTTCCCGGCTTAAGGAATCATGTTAGTCTCAAAATTGTTTTAACTAAGTTTTATTATGTAAGAGGGAGCCAGGGCACAGGAAATAACGGCTTGGGCCGCAGATACCCGCCTAGTCGGGACAGAGGGCCAGAGGTGGCAGTTGTTGAGGCCGCTTCTTTTTAGGTCTTCACAGGCTCCGATAGGTTGTGTATGTGTGCTGGTATCCACACCGTTCACACCTCAAGCACAGACATTTGATTTATTCTTCTGTAACTTGTGGTCATGAACACGCCACGAATTTTGTGGAATACTTTCTTTGGAAAAGGCTACTATGTCTTGCTGATTATTTGTTTCTTGATAATGTCGAAAGCTGCCTAAGCATGTTTTTAAAAACAAAGAGATTTTGATAAAAACGTTTCCTAGAATTAGATAAAAAATGTCATATATGTGTTGTTTGTACGTTAACAATCAAATTTTGACGACAAGATCTTTGAAAATAATGCCAATTTGTAAAAAACCTATTTGTTGTTTTCGCGAAAGACCGGAAAACTCTCTCTTGTCAAAAGATATAAACAGGCTCCTTCAAAAATAGTAGCAACATCAGTACGATAAAATGCGGCGGATTTAAAAACCACTAAATGAATAAAATACAACACGAGTAGGCATAGCGATTATGTTTTTAAATTATTCAACAGAAGAGAGAGTTAATGTGAAGATTTAATATCATCGAGTATAATACGTTCAGCTTCCAAAAGTATTTTAATTTCTGAGAGAAGAGAGTGAGTGAGTGAATCCACGCGTGCGTGCGTGTGTGTGTGCGTGTGTGTGTGTGTGTGTGTGTGTGTGTGTGTGTGTGTGTGTGAGAGAGAGAGAGAGAGAGAGATAGTTAGNGGAGAGAGAGAGAGAGAGAGAGAGAGAGAGAGAGAGAGAGAGAGAGAAAGAGAGAGAGAGAGAGTGAGAGTGAGAGAGAGAGAGAGAGTGAAAAAGTTCTTCTAACCAACTTCAAAATAAAATATATAATTCGTACGTAAGATTTAATTAAATCTAGCGTAATAGCTAACCTGAATCCGGCCTGGTGAAATAAAATTTTTTATAATAGATTTTAATATTATCATAATTACAAACAAGAATTGAAAGAGTCCTCTTTTCATAGGACGAAAATTGCAGAGTCATCAACCCTTTTAGAAAAGGGCATTCGAAAAAGTTAATAACCCTCCGGGGTATTTACATTTCCCTTCCGTTCGACTGTGCTGGATGCGAAAAGGTTTCTCTAGATGGTAAGTCGTGAGAAGAGAGTTGCCATCGGGTCGCGGGGGCGGGGATATTAAAACAGAACTTGTGCCCTTTCCCTCCTCGTGCCATTGTACCATAGAACAGATATAGTTCCTCGCGACTTTAACTTTGAACAAAAACCGCCCTTAGGGCACCTGCCAGATAATTTCCAGAGCAATTAAAACTTACTCCAAGGATGGGAGAGTGGGTTAAGGGGTGGGCTGAAAGCTGGGCCAGGGTGGGAAAATGGGGGCCGGTTCGAGAATATTATTGAGTAAAGCCTCAAACTTGAATCCATCCAGACATCAAGTTTTGAGTGAATCTGCTGAATGATTCTCACAATAGGATGGGAAAAACTTGAATTCGACGAGAGAAAACATGTTTAGCCAGCGAAAATAAACAACCATATTCCAATTGAAAATCTCTGGGGGATTTAATCGTTTCAATTACGGTGATGCCTATATTGAACACACAATAAAATAACTATTAGGGGAGAAAAGTTCTTAGAAAAGACCCGGCCATAGAGAAAGCGATTTGTCGCGGCCAGAAGCGATCCAACGATGATGAGTGATCCAGTCTGACAGCTGTTCTTTTCTACTTTTATTGAGAGTCAGGGGAAAAACCAAGCAAAAAACTTCAATAGCTAGGACGATCGTGCAGATCGGACGGGTTATCTCTACAACTACATCGCTCGATCTGTGCCCCTGAAATATACATTCGGTTATTTAGTTCACCTACACCACATTCGCTGAGTGTTCTCATCCAATCATTTTGAATCAAAAAATAATAAGAGCATTAAATTTACAAAAGAAGTGGGCTGGGCTAGACACGAAAGTACAATAGCTTGATATCACTCCACAAGATATCATTTAAATTCTTACATGCAACTTTTTGGTAGTAGGATTTGCGTGTAAAATTTTTTTACAATTATAAGAGTCTTAACAATTAAAAAGCTAAATTAAGACAGATTGTTCTATTTATCCGATCCTTTTCAGAATAATGTACTTTTCTATACAATTTTATGTATTCTATTTAAAATTATCGTTAGATAATAAGAATATTCGTTTCTGTATAAATCGTGAGTCTCAGAATACATCATTATAAATTAATGAAAACAGGAAGACAAATAAGTGCTTACTAGGTCAAAGAGTATAATCGACGCCCGGAGTCTCGAAACTTTTTCTATAAAACTGAGTAATGTACTTTGCTACTTTAAGACTCTATTTTCGTATGTGCTAAATGAGATACAGTGTCACGAGTTAACCTAAAATTCATATTGGATCATTTAGTTTGAATTTAGTACAAACGTCAACATTTGTTTGGAAATTTGTTTTCATCGCGCCTAAAATAGTAGAATAAGTTTCTACATCGATTAAATAAGCAGAATTACGGTTACCTTTCACAGTGTAATGCTGATTCGCATCTTTTGGTGTCTGTCAACAGAACATCCCTCGGAGTGGGAATTTAATAATCAGTGCAAGGTTGAACGCAAAGATAACGAATATGTGATAATGTACATTAATTAACAGAACTTTTCTTAATTAACGGCAATTAAATTGATTTATTATATAAAAGTGTTTTTACAAAGTAACAAAATATAAATAAAAGTCCAAAATGGCGAAAAGGATGGAAAATTCAAAAGGTGGGGTTGAGATGGGAAGTTGGTGTCACGATAGCTCAAGTGGTCGAGTAGCGGCGTATTTAGCCGAAGGTCGTGGGTTCGAATCCCGCTCGTGACACTGACTTTTGTCTCAACTAAAAACCTTAATTAATTGATAAATAAAAGTGATGAGCTGTCATTTATTCGTGTAGAAAACCATGGGCGTAATTAATATGCGGATATAATAATAATAATAATAATAATAATAATAATATGGGAATTTTGTATGCATTTGGCCTTCCGAATTAAGAATTTTAAAAAGAAAAATTAAAGCTTGGATGGCAATAGGATAAATAAGATTACGAGTGAATGTTTGGAGTCAGAGCTTTATAGCACTCAGAAGAGATATAGCTAACCTAACATAGAAGGTTTGGATGTTAGGGCGTGAAATGACCTTAGCCGTTAAAACGCCCTTAAAAATTAATAATAATAATAATAATAATAATAATCCACTTTTATATTCTCACGAATAATTCCACTTTGTGATCTTTTGCTAAGAGCTGGGATAGAAGCATGCCATTGTCGTGCGAGGTTCAAGACTTGAAACTTGATAAAATCTGACTAGCGTTCTTTGAACAAAAAGGTGACCCGTCGACCGTCCGGACAAAAAACACGTACTGTTTTACCTAATGCATTGTTTGATCATTGTCAACTCGCGTATGCACGTGTGCACGCACCTCCTGAAATGATTTCAAAACAAGATATCCAGTTTGTAAGTGAGCTAGTTTCACAATTTGTATTCTATTTAAACTAAACAAGTATATTATGTAAAACTTGATACTATTTGACCATTAATGCGCAGTTTTTAATAGTTTTTAATTAATTAATAATTATTTTTTTAGGGGGATCCGCCTTTTCATGCTTGGTCCAACGTGATTCCTATCAGTTCCACATCCTGCTACTAAAAGAACTTACGTTAATTAAAACAAACAGCAAGGGGAAATCAGCTTACTAAATTATTTTAAAAAGACAGGGAAGTTAGTGTGTATAGTCTGACAAACTGCGTTAGGAAAAAGTAAATATACTATACAGAGAGAACATGTAAATATAATTAAACAATTTAGAAATAATAAATAATCTTTCATTATTAAATTAAATATTGATATTCAATAATGTTAAAATTTCATTTATTTGCTGTGCTAAATTCACTAATATTTGCTACCCAAATCTTGCGTACAAGGGGACGCCAGGTTGGTGGGTCACGGACTTGGACCAAACTTTTTTTTAGTGATTCTGCTCTCAAAAATAACAAACAAGTATACGCCCTATGCACTGTATTCTCGTGAATAAGCACAGGTTTTGCCAAAAAAATTAATTTAAAAAAACGAACATTCTTTAAGCAAAGCAGGTCAGAAATGGTCAAAACTTGACGTCATTGTCAGATTCGTGATTCTAGCGTTATAAAACCGTTAGATTGCGACTTTCGGTGTAAATTAATTTTTTGATGACAATTTCGACGACCTAACCTGACTGACATTTCTAATACAAGGTGTAACATAATTTTTTTTCTAAAGCAAATGACCGATTTTTAGGGCTGATAATTTGATTTAAAGAAATCGTCGCATTTTATAACTGTATGACACATTAAAATCGGACTATTATTTCCATTAACAAAAGAGGGTAATTTCTGATAAATAATTTTCTGTTTTGTTTATTTTTTTATAGAAATATTTGCATACGTTATTAAGAAGTTACGTTCCTCTTCTTTCAAATGGTCTGTTTGACATTAAAATCATTTTAGCCGTTTTTGAATTATAGCCGTTTAAATCAGATATTCAGATCACGACTTTTCAGACAGGAAAAAATTTTGTGAGCAAAAAATCGAAAAATTTAAATTTATGAATTCCTAGAGGTGCTAAAACGAAATTTCATAGCAGTTAAAAAAAAATTATTATCTTGTTTACCTGAAAAATATTCTGTTTTAGAAAGATTTCGATTATTTGATAAACTTTGACCCCTTTTGCTATATTTTTATAAAAAATATTGTACATAAAAACTTCTATAAAATGATATATTCCCCCAGTTGATTAGGCAAGGCGAAATAAAAATATTAAAAAATGGAAATTTCAACTTTCAAACAATTTTCTGGCTCCCCCCCCCTTATTCAGAATTAGTGGCGTAAAGTGTTTGTTATTTTGGAATACAAAATGGCTCAAAAAAGTCCAAATCCGTAGCCACCTCATCATGTTCATCTTGTTAGTTTTTTTAAGTGATACTAGAAATTAAAATGTATAAAAAACCCACATGCCATAATCCTGATTGTTTATGTTGTCAGAAAATATGTTTAATTTTATACATAGAGCTTTTCATATGAGATTGATATATGTTAGAGTTAATAAACAATTAATAACATACAGGTTTTCAAAATATTTGCAAGTCACAAATAATACGACGAAAGATCAAGAAACAAATAAACAAATGCACAACTATCGTATATTAAGAAATATAATGTTATCCTTGAAACACAACTGTAACAAGCTATTTTTGAGATTATTTCAAGTTATTACATACTTGTTGCTATTTGCTTTAATTAACACTACTATATCTGTATGATATTTTTACTGGCTTTCAACCACTCTTGGTCATTTAGGCAATAGAATGAAATAAATTAAAACTGATTGCAAACTAAAAATGGTTTAGTTTTAAACTTTAAAATTGTATAGGGGAAAGCGATATTTGTTCTTATTGAAACATACATTTTTGTTTTTCTATATTTGATAACATCTTGAATTCCTTCTTACTAATATAAAGAACGTTTACAATAAAATTTTTAATTTCAATTAGAAATGTTGTGAGCCTGAGGATAGGTCAAGGTACAAACTCTACTTATGACATGTATTTATTAAAATACCTTTGGTACTTATTTATAGAAGTAAAATAATACAAATTAGACGTTACAACTTAAGACTTCCTTGATTGGGAATTTTACACAAAGATAAGATCTGTAATGAAGGAATTTAGTCTCAAATTCATGTATCGTACAAAATTTCAATTAGAGGAAACCAATTATCACGTATTGTAACTGGCCTGTCCAATACTGTTTTAAAAATGCAACGCCTGTCTTGTTGAACGTAAATACGAGCCGATTGTCAAAGAGGGGGAGGGCGTATGAGAAAATTGAAGAAAATAAGTGGGCTGAAAGAGAAGATCTCGTCGGAGGGATGTCGGCGAGGGAGGCGAGATGGAGCAAAGAGGAATCTACTTGAAGAGCACCGGCTTGACAAAGGATAACGATTTCCTTCAGGGATCCCGAAAGTGGAAAATGAGTGTTACTTATTGAACGTCTTGTGAAAATCTGGCGACAATAGGGGCGAGATTTTATCACGTACGCCGGCTCTCTTATGAATTTTGTACTCAAAAAGTAATAGAACTATTTAACAAACCGAAATAATGTCATGTAATCGCGAATTTTACATTTCTGTACAGCTTAAAGAAATTATTTTTTAACACGAATAATTGTAACTTATTTTTTTTTGCATCAAACGAGCATGCCATTTTTTATTTTGATGTACTAATCAAAAGCTAATATGTGCAATTTGAATAAGGCTAATTTAAATATATACATTGTTTAAAAATCTCTGATATAGAGCGCGTTCATACAATTCAAATTTTGTTGATTTTAGTTGAGCAACTAAAGTTTAATCTAGTCATAAACTATGTGTGAACTTTGGTTTTTTGTTCAAGTTTTATACTACGCGATTTGTTTGTTTTGTTATTTGATTAATTAATAGTTAAAAAAATTAGCCTCGTGTGCATCATACACGCTCCGCTGTTGTACACCATTTTTACCCTGACATGCCTTTAAATTAGAATGCACTGACAGCCACATACGTAGATGACCTCGCATATTAAAAAGTCACTCCTCTTCTACACAAGCTCTACTTATGTTATAAAACCATATTAGGAGAATTCACGATGGTTGTAACATGTTAACTCGTGTTAACTCGAATAGAGAAATGTCCTGTAAGATCGTGAACCCCCTTCTTTTCTTAGCATGTTAAACGTTAATTTTTCCGCAATGCTGCGCGTGGCGATTGGTAGAACCAAAAATGAAGCTATAACAGTTCTTGAAGGCTTGTTGTTGCTTGTTCTGGTTTTCTTTTATGTTAAATTGTAATTTGCCAGAAGTTACGAAAAAAGGAAAATTAATCAACTCTTTCATTCAAAATGCTATCTATGCACTCGAAAAGTATTAACAAATGACACGCTTCAATTCGTGCCGACATACCTAACTTGTACACTAACTTCTAACAGCCTACAACTTTATAGGATCGGGGATGTAACTATTATGAATGAGAGAATAAGGACAGGTCAGAAATGAACAAAAGAAATGTATTGGTCTGATTTAATTAATGTTTATTTTTCCATAAAGTTTAAAAATGGTGAATAAAAATTGGCTCAATAATTCTTCTATTCAATAAATGTACCATGATCTTTTAAAACCTTTACCACAACAAATGTAATAATGTAGCATGTAATAACAGATGTAGACAAAAATCTAATAATGATTAAGCAGCATGTCCATTAGTGAAATAGAATATCTTATCGTATGGTAAGATAAGTTTTTTGCTATTGTCCTTTTTTAAACTGTATATATGTAACATCAAGGAAGACTAAGAAAACTTAATCTGTTTATCTTCTTATCTGACTCCTATGGTGTGTATCAGACACGTTTATTTTTATTTAAGAATAAAATTAAGTGTAAACAAAACACACCTGTTAAATTCATGGCTGCCATGTTGGTTACCCGTGCCCTAACGGATAGCAAAGTCTACAACAAGTCTACGTCATCATTTTTCTCGATCTAACAGGACCTAACATAGTTAACAGAGTTAACACAAAGATTGAATACCCCTATTATCACCTTTACACTCCGCCGTACGACTTGTCCTAGCATATACTATGAACATCTTCCTTACAGTTTACTACTTAGGGTTTACATTTGATAGAAGACTAAAGTGGAATCCTAACACGATTAAAAAAACGAAAAACAGACACATTACAAAAAATTTAAAATGCTTTATTACCTACTAAACCGACAATCAAAATTACCATTAAAATAAAAACATTACACATACACCATCCTACTAAAACATTTTTGGATGTCCGGGTGCCAAGCTTTTGGATCGGCCAGGTATTCCAACATTCAAAGATTACAAAGGTTTCAATCAAAGGCTTTGTAACGAATTGTTTCTGTCCCTTCTTACGTAAACAATAACCCACTTCATATCGATCTTCACATGCCGGCTGTTTTTCATGTATGAAAACATATTACAGACGTTTTCACAAAAAAATAAAATATCACACTAATGCTCATATAGACAATTACCATTACAATTACCACTTAGTCGACTGAAAAGGATAGGGATAAGAGACCTCTTGAGTGAATTATATTGAATATTAAACGATTGATATCATATTTTATATGTACATGGATAGCTTTCTCTATAACGCCCATAATGTGACAATCACAAATTTAAATTAAATCTGCTGGTTGTATATAATACATATGTAGTTGCAGATGTATAATGCAGTAAAATATTTGGTAAGCATTACTGGTTTTCTGCGTTTAGAATTACCAGACTTATTATTGCCAAATTAACATGTTGCATATTGTATCAGATTACCAGGTATTGCTAAGTAGGGTCTTTGGCACTGAATCGGCTGACATTTATGATTTATGAACCCCATGGCCTATTGACGATAAAACGGGGTGATAAATAAATATGTAAAAGAGATTGCGATGAGTTCTATGATAAAAGAAACGGAATTTACGATATTTCGAATTGTTGATTGGAAAAACAACATTAAGATAGAACTATGAATGAGATAAAAAATTCAATGGGTTGAAAATCAAAACTTGTACTGAAACGTTTAAAAAAGAACTGATTCAAGTCGCTCTCAACTTGAGTTGATCACTTGAAGTGGAACAAGGAAAACTGAATCGTCAGAAGGCGCCTTTATGAGAAAGACAAGAAACAGGTTCATGTAAACTTCGGTATAAAATAGTGTTTCTTCAATCAGCTTTTGTACAAAACTTCCATCTTCAAATTATCACTCTCCTATCTAGTCATAGAAATTACAATGAAATTATCGTTTCAACATAAATTTAAATCGAATATTAAATACAAAAAAGTCGATGAAAACAGTAAGTACAGCAAGAATAGGGGAACTATAATGACCACAACTGAACAAACATCTGAAAAAACTTCAACTTTGATACATATTCGATGTCTTAATGGACACAACATACACAACCCGATATTGCTGGCGCAAAGCTGAACCGCATTTGTGTAATATCAAAAATCCCCTAGTGTAGCAGGACTTAACAAGTGACCTAGTGCCGCTTCAACATGCACACCAATCTTATTGCAATATGAGATTATTTAATCGATGGGAACAACCAATTGGAATGCGGATTAATGGAACAGAAATGAAGAATAATCTCCTCCGGAGAAACTGACCACAATGATTACAAATTATTTTAAAAAAATTCTAAGTCCTCGTTAGGTTAATGAAGTATAAAATCGCAATGACGAAGTGGAATCGGATTGGTTATTGATACATTTTGTATTTGGTTATTATATGTAGCATACATTATATTGTTCAAATTTGTTGGAACTCCCTAAATCTCTGAAACAGCAGCCCACGACGACAAGGATGATAAAGGCAAATAAAGGGAATTGAACCTTGTTTGTCCATGTTATCGACGACGTGAGGTTTGTTCGCGTTGGCTCAATCCTTATAGATTTCCTAAGATCGAATTGTAGATCCGAAAGGTATTGAGATTTATCGTCAAAGGAATTTAGGAAATTTACCCCGCCGGCAATGTATTTCTACTTATCCGTCCGGGCAAGGTTGGAGCCGCATAAGTTAGCCACATGCTTGCTCGTGGTTTCTATGTTCACTTTTACGAGAGGCCCAGTACAGCAGACCAACCCCTGTCACAGTAACACTCTAACAATTTGTTCCCGAAACTACTTTTTTCTCTCGGCTCTTTATTTTTACTTAGCCTCTCGCCAAACTCAATTTAATATACCCTCAAGAGTGAGCACAGCTTCGACTTCTGGTGAAAAGGTCTCAAGTGTACAAACACTCTTTACAAAATGTTGTGCTGTCACATTACTCTTTAACGTAAGCTGTAGTTTTATTACTTACAAATAATTCTAATCATACAGTAATAGTAAGAAAAAATTTATTTAACGATGAGCTGGATTAGGAGGAGCACAGAGAAAAACTTCCTTTCGGTTTTAGCCGAGATTTCGATAGTTTTTATACTGTCATCTTCAGGGCCTGTTTTATTATCATATAAAAAAACAACCATTAAAAACATGAAAAACAAATTGCACAAAAATTGAAATATCTTACTTTAACCTTAATGGGGAAATAAAAAGACATGGTGTTTTGGGCACAGAAGTACATTACTTTTTTTTTGGTGCTCAGTATCTAAACATTATTTAAATTGAATAAGTTAATAATTAAAAATTACAACTATAAGTACAATAAAAATTAAAAAAACGTGGTCGAAAAAAGGTTACCTCATAAAAGTCTAAAAAACTAGTAAAAACCTTCCTTTTTTTGTTTTCAGGTACATGCGATCACAGTGAGTTTCTTATACATACATATATACAATTAACTTATCTTACATTTAAATTACTATACATTAAGATCACAGATCAAAAAACAAACCCTTTTCGACGAGAGGAACAAGGCCAACGAGGCCTGCATAGACCGAAATGGATCCCAACCTATCGGTTTGTAGATTACAAGTATTTGGGGTGACACTGATATATACTTTTTCGGTCAGTAATCTCTTTTCCAAGTTCGACTCCCCGGACAAAATTTTCGGGGAGTCGAACTTGAAAAAATTATTACTGTTTAACGCATGTGTAGCAAGTCCCGATATCTTTTTCTTATTGTCGCAATCCGACCTGTGTTGGTTCAACCGTGCAGACAAATTTTGCTTTGTTTGACCTACAAAGTTGACATTGCATTCCCCACACGACACCTGATAGACCAGACCACATTGCAAAGTGATCCGATTGGTTCTTTTGTTTTTAGATTTGCATGTAATATATTTAGGTTGTTCTTATACTTATAAGCAATTCCTACATCCCCAACTTTGTGCTTGAAGAGCCTTGTTAATTTTTGGGACACTTCAGGTATATACGTGATAGACCTGAAAAAAGTAGGTTTTGCCACCCTGTTGTTTACCATTTTGATTTGAGGTACAATCGCATTTTGGTTTGGAAAATCGTTTTCAACATTTACAGAGTTATTTTTCATTTCGTCATTGACATTATTTACATTAAATTGACAATGCTTAAATTTAGTAATTAGTTTATTGATTAGTGCCACCGGGTAATGGTTATTTTTAAGTAAATTGAAAATTATTTTTATATTCTCGGCGAAAACCGAAAGGAAGTTTTTTTTCTGTGTTGACCTCTTCCATAGATCCTCCAAAAAAATTTATTATTTAAGATTTCTTGTATAACTTGAAAATTCTGAATACACTGCGTTTCGTAGGTTCCTAGCTTTTTTGTTAAATACTATAAAAAATTAAACTCACTTTGCAAAATTTCAAATACAAATTTTTCCCCAATTTTTATTGTAAAATACATAATAACAATATATAATAAAACAGGGTCTTCATGTGCCCACTGGATTGAAAGTTAGGCTAAATATTTTCATAGAGTATTGTAAAAAAGGGCAGAGAGTTAAGGGTTTTGGGCCTTGGGGTGGGTTTGGACCGTGTGTCATTCCTGTACTTTATGACAATCACATTTGAAAAGTTATGGTTCCGGTTCGAGAAGCAAATCACACATAAGTCCTAGTGACGTATAAGCACATAAAGTGTAAAGCTCGTAAATAAACCACCCGGCGTTAATTTCCCTCCGCCCCACCGACATAATAAGAGACATATTTAAAAAAGAGTAGAGAGTAATAGCAATATATAAAAGAAAAAGGCTGGCGTTATAACAGAAGACCATTAAAATACCATTAAAAATTTAAGCGTGTTTCAGATAAAACAGTGAGATCGTGTTTCGTTTATTACTTTTTGTGCTTCTTCAACTCCCTGACATAAGCAATTTCAATATTATATATTTACATTTCAGTAGACTATAACTTTCAATATTACTCTCTAAGGTATAAAAATATAGCCTTTTGTGAAGTTACAATCGTTCGAACTAATGTTTCAAAAAAGTTCTGAATTTTCAAAGAATAACACAAAAAACATTATAACATTTCCTTTTCCATTACTATGTTTTATAATAGGTTGAAACAATTCCATTTTAATTAGACAAAACTCCCGGGCAAGAGGTTAAACTGCGGCCATCCAGTAATTCTCACGTACCTGGTGGCCATCCATAAATCTCCAACTCGCTTTTTTTCCAGTGGTCTTAGTCCTTTAAGGATCTTTTTGAGATTTCTTGTTTGGCAATCTTGCTCTGCCAGACGGCCCAGATGTTAGCCGCAACTTTGGCGATGGACCATGAGTAGGTCTCTCGGTACGGGATTTAGGACTTTTATGCTTTTTTATGTTATTTCTCTCTTTTTTATTCTTTGCTTAATAAAATATATTCACGTGTACATATTTTGGAAAGTAAATAATTAAATAAATACTATCTTGCATAAAAAAATTGCTGTAACAACTTAAATAAAATACTGACAACAACAATAATAACATTCACAATTTTACAAATAAATATTAACAGGTTTAATGAGTAGATTTTTTTATCTTAGTGCATTTAATTTACTTTATTTAGTCGGCAACTTGTTTGTTTTTATTATTGAAAATACAAATTTCTGGGTTACTAAAAATTTCATTTTTCAGCAAAGCATTTTTTACTGTGGCTATTCTATATTGCTCTTGTATACGCCATTGTTTTCTGGATTCTGAGTAGACTGTGAATCTTAAAAATTCTTAAAAATTGTTAAGCTGTTTCTTCGCGCCCGCATGCGCACAATGGCGACTCCATTAAATTGAACATGCAAAGCTTTCCTTCAAGTCTCCATGGCCTGCTTATAACTGAGGCATATAGTGATCTATTTCATGCGCTGACTACTCAATGGAGCAGGCTCCAACGTTGGTGCCATTCTTCAATTACCCATTCTTCTACTTCATGCGCATTTGTTGCCGGTATACCGCGATGTCAATTGGTTGGTCAGTTCTGAACCTGTAACGCTTTACGGTTTGGTTATCATCAGTAGAGCTTATCTTTCAGCAGTCACTATGTACTATAAGTTGTTTTGATTAACATTTCTAGCCCATTCAGGAACACCATCACATAGGTCAGTATTGTGACCCTTATTGCTTTGTACATAACCCACCTACGTGCATGTCGCTCTGCACAAACATTCGGCCACAGAAATCCTAGCACCCGCTTTACTTTTAACCAGCTTAATATGCTTCTGGTTCAGATAGACAATATTTTGGGACATCATCAGACCTGTACGTAGTCATGGGGCACGGCAGCGGGCATAATCACTGTTCCGGTCAGGAATCGCTGTACCTGAGAACGACAGGGAATTTTAAATGTATACAGTGTTTATGTGTGATTATGTTGCGTCTGTGTTGATTTCTTAAGTTTGTGGAATGAATGTAATTTATTAGCGTGAAAGGAAGGGGTCGTTTAACCACGTCCCGAGGAATACTGACTACTCTGGGGTGAGTGTGTATCGTCTGGAGTAAAATTAAGTTATTAGCGAGAATGGAGTCAGTTCAACCCTGAGTACTCTACATATATTCAGGGAGTGATATACATTCTGTATCAACTTCTTCAGTCCACCTTTTTTATTCGGAATGATTAAATTCAGTAAAAAATGGTGTTATATGTTTGGCTAGTTAATTTTGGATATTAATCGCGTGGTGGTAACAGATTTAACATAATTTTATCATCTAGCTGGGAAATGACACTAACTTTGTTATATATTTTATAGATATGGCAAAAAGCGAGGAAATTCGAACCGATGTAGGTTGAGATGGGGCAGTTGGTGTCAGAGTGGATCGAAGTCACGATAGCTCAAGTGGTAGAGTAGCGGGTATTTAGCCGAAGGTCGTGGGTTCGAATCTCGCTCGTGACATGACTTTTTTATCTCAACCAAGACCTTCCATAGAAAGAATAATTAATTTTTAAAAATATTTCACGTTAGAGTCCCGTCATAACGTTCCTTTAGAATCCCAAATATCCGATTGTACGAAGTTTTTCTCGGATCAGATAAAATGGGCATAACACGGCTCTATTTCCTACACCTGTTTGAAGAAAATAATTTCATTTCACAATAACCAATTTCAGATAACATGTCATTTTAAAACTTACAAGTTTACAACTGATAGTTAAATCACCAAGTTTAAGAAAAAAGAAATTTACCATTAAATGTTTTTGGTATGATGTTCCACTTTCATCAGCGTGGTCTTGTAATTATCAAACAAATTAAAAATCAGTCATTCAGCAAACCAAAAATTTCCGCCTGTAAGGAAGTCAAAGTAATGTCCCTAATCGCAATTCTTCCAGTCTATAAATTCAGGTTTTGAGCCGACTTGGTATGCCACTGCCCTTCGCATACTTTACGACGTAAGGAAGGCTGAATTTTCAATTCCGTAGATTCTTTTATTCTAGTTTACAATGATTATTTGGAGATCATGAGGTGCGGTCTGCTGCGACGTAGGTTTTAGAAAAACATTTTCTTTATCGTGCCAACGTTTCGATCTTTATGGAGATCAGGGCTAAAAGTGTTTGCTGCTGTGTAGATGTGTCATTCTTGTGTGTCGTGTTGTTGACTCTCAATTGATTACTCGCCAATCTAGTTTAATACTTAACCAAAAATAATTCATTCGTATTATGTTCAAATTTTGGAATGTTCTTCGTGTAGACAATCACGTCTGCCATATTAGTGTAATGAAGTGTAACTATAAACTGAATTACAATTAATTAAGGTTTTTAGCTGAGACGAAAAAAAGTTAATGGCACGAGAGGGATTCGAACCCACGACCTTCGGCTAGATACGCCGCTGCTCTACCACCTGAGCTATCGTGACCTCAAAAACCATTTTATTTTTCGTCTCAGCTAAAAACCTTAATTAATTGTAATGATTTAATTGGTCAAGCTGGGCACGAAATTAGTGAATATAAACTGACTTATAAATAAAATAAATACTTGCTTTTGTTTAATAACAGCTAAATATCCAATTAATATAATGACACATAAACTTTTAAGATATAGAGAGAAATTGAAAAGAAAATGAGCCTTTACTCTATCTTATAACAAATTATATTTTTGCACTTCTACAAGGTAGTTTCTTTTCATACAATACAAAAGGTGGGAGCTAAATTCTCGAAGCAATATTTTGTCTAAAATCACAGTCCTTGATCGTATTTCCTGATTTGTTTTGTAGTTATTACCTCAATATTTCTTGTTTTCTGGGTATGTGAAATTCGGTGGTTTTTACTATTTACAATAAGCAATGGGTTGAATTATCACCGTGCGATTAGGGCGATTTAAAGAGGAATGCGTTCTCGAGAGGTGGTCCGATTATAACAGTTATTATTTTGAAGAAATGGTTTTTGGTCGTTCATTGAGGTGTAATCACAGTCCAATCTAGTTTGATCACGTTACCCATACACGGGCGAATTAAATCCGTTCCTTCATCAACCCATCATTACCGGTTTTGGTCCCGGAACAGTTAACGCAAGGGCCCACGGTAATTCAATAACAGCTTAATCTTCTGTGGGCACCGTGGCGCGTGAGAAAACAGAGCGGAGGAACAGCCGTCGGAGTAAAGTATAATGGCGTGGTTTCGCACGGTGTGACAGACAGACGAAAGAAGATTTTCATGTATTGCATATTGGTTTACTTTTGCCCCTTTGATAAGGAGTGTATTGAGTGAGAGTGCGTCTGACAGAATCTCCCGTAGGTGATATATCTGAGTTTGCTCAAGTGATTCTTTGATTTGACAAAGAGATATTATCGAGTTAGGGAGAAAACACTTGTCAACCTTCAACGACGGGCACCGCAAAACAACTAGGCGTAAACGTAAAATCTACACAAACCTATGAAATCGATACAGGTTCTTTTTTTATACAAAGGTCGCTATCGTTTCTACTGAATGAAATGCCAAGAACATAACAACATTGATAATGAAAAATTGAGTTACTGAGTAAGACTTAATCGAGTTAACAGGCCTTAAAACAAAATTAACTATTTGTATAAGGTCATAAATAGAAGATTCCCATCTAAATGCTTACAATAAAAAAAATATTACATCAATGCACGTTGCAAAATTGTGAATAGACGTCATATTTGTTAACGTTTTAAATTATTAATTTAATCCTGATTAAAGGCCCATCAAAACCGAAAGGAAGAAGAAATAATCATGTGTAAGTAACACATTTTACTATATTTCAACTACATACATAGAATTAATTAAGGTTTTTAGTTGAGATAAAAAAGTCAATGGCACGAGCGGGATTCGAACCCACCATCTTCGGCTAGATACGCCGCTGCTCTACCACTTGAGCTACCGTGACCTCGATCCACTCGGACACCAACTTCCTATCTCAAAACCACTTTTTGAGTTTTCCCTCCTTTTCGCCATTTTTCGGAGGTTAGTGCCCGAGTGGATCGAGGTCACGGTAGCTCAAGTGGTAGAGCAGCGGCGTTGTAGAGTAGAGTGGTGTATCTAGCCGAAGATCGTGGGTTCGAATCCCGCTCGTGCGACTGACTTTTTTATCTCAACTAAAAACCTTAATTATTTGTAATATATTAATTGGTCAAGCGGACCACGAAATTAGTGAATTTAATAGAAACACATACATAGATAGACCATTTGTAATTATTTTTATGTTTTCATTGTTTGTAATAACCACAGAGCAGTTAAATTCCTGCCAACTTCTATGCAATAAAGGCAATTAATATAATATAAACAATATTACTATCTGTTTAAATATATTTGATTATTTTGAAAAAATTTTCTATACACATTTTATCATTTCTTTCAAGGCCCATAATGCTATATTATAATTTATTATAACAACATTATCTAAAGAAACTTTGTGGAAGTACTTCACTATAACATTCAAACAACGAACACCTTCTGGACATTAACGCATTAAGCATTAATATTTGTCTAATTCCATTATATTTCGTGGTCCGATTGACCAAATAACTTCTTTAAATTGATTAATCTTTATGTAAAGTATTGGTTGAAATGAAAAGGAGTCACGGGCGGGATTCGAACCCAAGACCTTCGGCTAAATACGCCGCTGCTCTACCACTTGTGTTATCGTGACTTCGATCCACTCGGACAACAACTCCCCATCTCATCCTACAACCTTTCGGAATTTTCCCTCTTTTTGCCATTTTTCAAATGCCGCCTAATCAGGATTCGATTCTCACCGACATATGAAGTGGCCAGATAGGCTTATTGCAGCGGCGTATTGAGCCGAAGGCCGTGAGTTCGAATCCCGCTCGTGACTCCAACTTTTCATTTCAACCAGTTCCTTACATACAGATTAATTAATTGAATGATTTGCCTATTTGTTGGTTCATACAACAAAATCGTGTTGTATATTTCTAGGTTCAAATATTTTATAATAGTATCTGTGGTAACTACATGAAAATGTACAACAAAATTAATCGAAGATCGATACTTCTTCACAACAGTATTTTTAATAATTTTTTTATTAAACCCAGTGTTTTATTTCTTTTTTGGAAAATCTGCTTCGTTATCTTTTCATTTCCAACTATTCACTTTATCTGCTCAAATATAAAAATGAACCAATATTCAAATACTCCTAGCAATTAGGTAGAATAGTTTAGAGAGAATATAATTTTTCGAACAAACTTTGTATTCAGATAAAACCGTAGGAACGATATTTTACAACAGGATATACAACCCTTCCAATTACCAGTTTAATACTATTTTTCTCATTCTAATATTTTATATTTGATTGAAATAAAATAACCAAAAGTATTACCTTTTCGATTTCATTTAAAACATGGCAAAAAAGAACAACAATCCACTGCTATTTTATCATTATTATTTAAATAAATGGACAGTATTTTCATAAAATGCGTTTTATAGAAACGCCAATGTTTCGTTTCTGCTTAGGAAACCCAGTTCGTTTTTCCTCCCATTTCCATCCCTTCACTCTCTCTATTACCCTCGGCCCCCCTTTTTTTACATGCACAACTCCGATGGGAGTGTGTCCCCTGTTATACCCTCGCACCCACACACATTTCCCTTCGTATGGACGTACTCGGTTGGCCTTTTTTCAAGTACCTTCGGGCTCATAACATCTTAGCCCTTTCCCTCGGGGATTAGAAGGGCATTTCCTCTTCACTCCCGGATTTCAATACGAGGAAAACAACCCCCGCCGGGTCCACATAAATGCTTGTAAGCTAACTCTGAGGTCAGTCAGTTCCCCACTATACAGTATCTTGTTGTAACTATGTTATTGAGATTTATTTCTTGAGAATTTATAAATTTTAATACTGTACGCAAACAACAGCCTTTGTTTAAAGTCAAACAAACAATCAAATATTCTGCGCCGTAATGAAAACAAGTGACAGTCATATTTTGTGCAGTAGAAGTTTTGATATCACGAAAAATCTGACAAGCCCAGTCTTTGTAAATCAGCGTGACAGGAATTCAGAAATGTGAGTATTGCTTTGAATAAAACACAACCGGAGGGACATTAATCCGGGACCATGGTTAACCCCGAGTGTTTTAAAGTAACAGGAATTGATGAACGTCCAACACAGGAGTTTGTAAATCATAGGAGATGGAATAATTAATGTCATGCCTGGATGATTCAAAGGGCCTCTAATAGAGACGGTCGAGTGTATGTAGGCTGGTAAAGCAGTAGTTGTAGGCCTCTGAGGGGGTTTATGATATATGTTTATCTCTTTATGCTTGCTCTTGTCAACTCTCCCTTGCACTCTTGTTCAAGCGTTTCCAGCACCACTTCATGACTTATTTACATTTGATTGACGATATTGCATGTAATATGTATCTACCGTAGCTTTTCACTCTATTCGTTGACCAACATGCATTGTAAAATAGATGAACTGGTTGTTAGATCTTTAGGGTTTTTTTATGAAAAAATAAAATACAATTCAAATAAATTATTATTATTACTATTATTATTATTTAATAAAAGGAAAAATTATAAATAAAAGGTACTGTTAGGGACACAGACTTTATTAATTTAAATTATTTCTTTTTAAAATTAGATTTACACCCTTCTTTGTAATCTTCTAAACTTAAAATTTACAACCTACTCTCCTTGACCTATTATAAAAACTTCAAATATAATTAACAAGAATTTAAACTATTATTCAAAATAAATGAATTAAAATTTTTGCATGCGCAATCCCAAGGTAATAAAATTAAGGAAATATGGAAATGGGAAAACTCACACGATGAAAATGCTCTTTTCTTGATGTTCTCAGACCAGATGATTTTTCACAAGCGAAGTTGAAGTAGCCAAGTTCAAGGTGGTTTGTTCGCAGGAGTTCCAAAGTTCTTTTTGATTTGTTTGTTACACGGTTTTTTAATTAAATAAAACACGCCTACGAATAATGACCTTACATTTGGAAGTTCTTGTTTAAAAGCCTAGAATTTTGACCATCAACTTCAAAACGATATAAGAACATAATCTAACAACAAAATTGGTCGTAATCTGCACCCGTTTTTGAATGATTAATTTAATTAGTATTTTATTTTAAGTATACTGACAAATATTTACAATTAAAATAGTATTTATATTTGAAATACTTAACATTATTAGCACTTCATATATCTGTAAACATTAACATTAAAATTATAAGTATGCCATGGATTGTTTTATTCTAAGGATAATGACAACAATAGAATATATACAAAGCAGAGTAACAACATCAAACCTGCTGTAGATGGATAGAATCAATGCTAAAAAGCAGGAAAGTGCAGGCCTCCATGTTCCACGAAAAAGTAGAAGCAGTGGTGACGAGGGGTGTCCGCAAGGAGGAATACTCTCGCCTCTGCTGTGGAATGTGGTAGTGGACGACCTCATATGCAAACTAAATGAATGTGGAATTTACAACCAAGGCTATGCAGATGACATTGTCATACTAGTCAGGGGAAAATTCGATTCACCATTAAAAGAGCCAAAGAGCACTAAACCTGGTGGACACCTAAAATGGTGTTTAAATCGGGGACTTAAAGTAAACCCCTCAAAAGCCACCTTAATTGCTTCACCAAGAAAAGAAATATAGAAATACAATGATTACGCTTCTATAAAGAAATGCTGCTATTAAAAAATGAGGTCAAATATCTAGGAATAATCTTTGATAAGAAATTAACCTGGAATCCTCACTTGCAGCATACTATAGCAGAAGGGAAAATATCGCTAATGACACCAAAAAGAAGGACCTTAGGAAAATCTTAGGGACTAAAACCGAAAATGGCCTATTGGCTATACACGACAGTAATAATATCCAGAATAACCTATGGATCACTAATCTGGTGGAACAAAGCTCAACAACAAGTAGCTACCCAAACATTAAGCAACATACAAAGACTAGCAAACCTACGTATCACAGGGGCGATGAAAACAACCCCTACAAACGCATTAGAAACTTTGCTAAACCTACCTCCACTGGAAATATTTATACAAGGAGAGGCTAGGAAAAGCTCATTTAGGCTCCAGAAACAATTAAATTGGAAAGGAACTAAACAATTCGGGCATACAACCATAATCAATAAAATCAGACACCCATTGTTAGAAATGGGGACTGACAATCTTCACAACTACCTATAAAGTCTCAACGGACTATAAAGGAGAGGAAAATCACAGGAGAGCATCAGATACAATGACATAGTACACAGATGGCTCCAAAACAGACGAAGGAACCGGATCAGGCGTTTTCTGTACAAGCCCAAAACATGAGCAATCAAACTCATTAGGGAAGTACACTTCGGTCTTTCAAACGGAAATACATGCCATCAATGCTTGTGCCCTGGAAAATCTTAAAGGAGGTTATACTGGCAACAAAATCCTCATAAGATCTGACATCCAAGCAGCTATTAAAGCATTAACATGTAAAAGAATCACATCAAAACTAGTCAGTGAATGCATCCAAAATCTCCAAAACCTGGGGAACACAACAACCTGATGATATCTTGGGTGCCAGGGCACAGGGGAATTCTGGGTAAGAAGAAGCGGACAAACTGGCCAGAAGAGGATCTGCAAGACCATACATAGGCCCCGAACCTATCTATCCTTGGGATAACAAAAACAAACATAGAATCCTCCATCGCAGAATGGATCCAAACAAAACAAAAGGAGAAGTGGATAAACTCTAGCGGTGCTGGACATAGTAAACGTATGATGAAACAACCCTCACCGAGACTGGCAAAAACACTGCTGCAATTGGAGAGGGCCAAACTCAGAGGAGTGGTAGGACTACTAACCGGTCACTGGTATCTGAGAAAACATCAACACAACATGGGTATATACAGCGATGACCCCATTTGCAGATTATGTAATGAGGAGGAGGAAACAGCCACTCATATCATCTTCGAATGCGAAGCAACAGCTCAATGGAGATTTAACCTAACATACGGAAAATACTTAGGGAATCGAATTGCAGCAGCAACAGTCAATGACCTCATACTTCTAAGAAGAAGGATTGAGTCTATTGACTGAACTAAGGAACTAGGAAGGTACAATAAGCCAGAAGGTTGCAGTGCCTGGGAAATACAAACCCCGCTTCCTAGTATCCTTTCCACCATATCATACCATTCCAACAACATCAAACAGCAAACTCATATGACCATTGTGTTAAAATATATAATTAACAAGACCATTAGACTTCCAGCATGCACGTTTGTAGTGTCATGTATTTACTGTAAATTGTATCAACTTTATCATAGTTTTTTATGACAACCATTTAGAAAAACTGGCATCCCTCTTGCAAAACCATACAGTAACGTGAAAGCGACGGTCCTGAATATGTATTTATGCCAAATTTAGGCAAAATCTTTATATTAATCTATGTATGTTAACATCAACTGAAGTATTTTTTGACTGAATTTGGATCAGCCTGAATCGCACTGAGCAATTGTACATTTAGAGAGTCCTGTTAATCGATGCTATTTAATTTAAGGAAATTGTTTCAAAATATTTCTTGCAGTACGATGAGCAGTTAATTAATTAAAAGGATATAAATAAGTTTTTGTTTGACAAAGTTAGAGATGTCATTTTGTTAAAAAAATGTTTTGATTTTTCGCGAATAACTTGGGAACAATTGCTTCAAATTAAAAATCGTTACACTATTGAATTGAGGGTCAAGAAATCTTTCAAAAAATGTAAGTTGATTCTTGTCCTTTGTAATAATTAAACTGCTATTATTATACCGCTAAATCTTAGCAAGTTGTACAAAAACATTTTGGTTCATTAGTACCTGGATAAGGAATAAAAGTTTACATGTAGTGGTTTTTCTCAAAAAACGAATAAAATAATAAAAAAAATATAGGGTTCAGAAGTTATACTCACCATTTATATCAAAGTTTAAATACCATTACGGACCACCCAATTAAAATACAATACTTTTTAATAAAAACCTTTCGGGGGGGGGGACGGTTTATGCGTTGACACGGCGCTCGTCACTGTAAGGTAAAGGTCCAGGGTTCGAATCCAGCGGCCCTGCATTCGAACCCAACATACTTACAAATCGGCTTTTTTTCAAAAACACCGGCACCCGGTTTATATGACCTCTGCTATTGCGAACCCTCGTAAAAACAATTAAAAAAATAATAATAAAAAACTTTGGTTGAATTGACATCTGATTTTAAATTCTGTAACACAAGCTTAAGTTTATATTTTGTTTATGCAAATTTTTTCCGTTAAATTCTAGAGTCCAAGCCGAATTTTTTCCTATCAAATTGACGGCCGGATAATGAACTTGAATCATTTTTCCTTGGAATGGGATTATGTAAACTGTTCAAATGCAAGATAATTTAATAATAGGTGGAATATATCATTCGTCGTTAATTTATAAATAAAATTTAAGTTTCAAAAGTTTTAGTATTTACCTTAGGTTAAAGTCATTTAAATCAGACGATTTTCCTCAGGAAATCATAGTTGAACAAAAGACGGTCTTATCTTGGATGTCAGCGATAATTAAGGGATGCTTTTGCCCCTATATCCAGGGGTGTTTATACCTTCTCCCTCGCACCTCGGCCCCCATTCCTCCTTGCACCATTTTAATTACTTTCCTACACTTGTTTGTCTTCGCCTTACTCCTTAATTGCTCTCAACCTTCGCCGGGGGCTTTCTGCGACCTGGTTACAGGTGTTTGTACCTCCCGCATATCAACTACACCCTCGTACAATCCGGAACTAAGCCCTCCAACAACCCTTCCTGTAATTTCTACATAACTTTCACGCCCGTTTTACTAGATCGACCAGACCACTTCTACCTTCATCTGGCTGTCTACTTAGAGGATATTTAAGACTCCTTTCTCTCTAATCTACAACCCCTGGAACCAGGTTTTCAACTGGATTCAAATTAAATGGGGTGACGTTTATTTGAGCTCGCAACGTGAGTGCTTCCACCCTAAAATGTAGTTCTGACATAATAGTCGTTGGTGTAAATCTTTAAAAATGTTGCAATCAGAATCCTGAGCACATACGTTTTGTACTCCATCTGCTTTATAATATCGTGTCCAAGCTGTTGCGGTTCTTGGTGGCGAAGAATGAGAAATCGACCGAAATATTGTATATATTATATTTATTTATTAATACATATATTTTAAAAATGCTCATTTGTAAGTGTGTCGGGTTCGAACGCAGGGCAGCTGGATTCGATCCCTGGACCTGTACCTTACCCCCCCCCCCATAATGTTTACATTATTATTAATCGTATTATTAATATTACATTAATAATAATATAATTAACATATAATTTACTGTAAAAATTAACTGAATAAATAATTATTAATATCTTCTAAAAATTTAGAGATTACTATGAAATATAACAGCGAGCATAGCTCATGGTTTGTCAAAATTTGTATGACCTGCTCGCCCAGTGCATGGATATTTTCTAAACTAGGTAAGGAACAAAGCAAAAATTTATGTTAACTTAATTTTTTTTATATCGTTGTAAATTGCCAAAACATCTCAAATGTCTATGACACAATAAATCTTCACTCATTCATACTACCATAATTATAATAAAAATCTTACAATTGTTTCAATTAATTAATCTTTATGTAAGGCATTGGCTGAAATGAAGTACGAAGACAGAAAACATAAAGTTTAATATAAAAAAGAACTTTTATTTAGAAATCGTGAGATGCGATCTGGTGTGATATAGGTTTCAGAAATTAATTAAATTAATTAATTAAATAATTAAATAAATTATTTATTCAGTTAATTTTAACAGTAAATTGCATGTTAATTATATTATTATTAATTGTAACATGTAAACAATGTTTGTAAATCCCAGGCCCTGAAGATGATCTCAATAAAGATCGAAACGTTTTTCAAATGTCGTTTAATCAGGATTCTATTCTCAGCGACAAATGAAATGGCCACGGAGAGCGTTTAGTGAAGATATACATCGTTTTACTTATTAAATACATTATATTTCGTGGTCCGATTGGCCAAACAACTTCTTTTCAATTAATTAATCTTCATGTAAGGCATTGGTCGAAATTGAAAAAGTTAGTGACACGAGCGGGATTCGAACTCACGACCTTCGGCTAAATACGCCGCCGCTTTAACCACTTGAACTATCGTGACTTCGATCCACACGGCACAAACCCCCGATCTCAACTTACCTTTCGTATTTTTCCTCCTTTTTGCCATTTTTCAAAAGCCGTGTAACCAGAATTCAATCATTTCAACCAATAGCTTACATAAAGATTAATTAGTTGAAAGAAGTTATTTGGTCAATCGGACCACTGGACTTACAATTATGGTACATTTTTCCATTTGAGTCGTTTTCGAATATAGTAAATACAAAGCGACTCGAACAAATAAAAACGAATCCAACTGTGCTTTTGGAAACTTTATAGGGATAGTGAGCAATGAATCACAGTTTTCGCCGAAGTAGTAGAAGAGAAAAATGAGGGAAATAATGGATAAAAGGGGGTAAAAGAGGCCGCATTTTTGATTTATTATTACTTTGTTTTGCAAAAGTTGGGTCATCCGTTTCCGATGATCCATTATCCAGATCAGATAAACAGAGATGAAATAGAGGGCTGTTCTCGGGGAAACGTCGTCTGGATCGGAACCGGATGTGTTTCAATAAAGCGAGCTTTGGCAAACGACCTCGCCATCCTCCCGGCCGTTCGCTATTGAGAATAGATAATAAACCGATTTTATATGTATAAAATTAGGCGGCGAGTGTGTTTGATGGGCTGCGCATAAAAAGATGATAAGACTCCACTGTTTCGCTCTGATATTCCACAGGACAATACCTAGCCAGGTGCATATAGATTTCCTGAAATGTATAAATATAGAACAAATTGTTCTATTAGTAGCAGTATCGAGGTTATGGCCGTGAATATGTTGATGATTGTACTTTACCCGTTACTGAAAATTAATACATTTATTTTTTAGAAAACGCAAATATTATTTCAATAACTATTTGGAGGTCGGGAGATGCGGTCTGGTGTGACGTAGGTTTTAGAAAAACATTTTCTTTATCGTGCCAACGTTTCGATCTTTATTGAGATCATCTTCAGGGCTCAAAATGTTTGGTTTCTGTGTTGATGTGTCATTCTTGTGTGTCGTGCTGAGAGGGCCAGCACGACACACAAGAATGACACATCTACTCAGTAAATAAACACTTTGAGCCCTGAAGATGGTCTCAATAAAGTTCGAAACGTTGGCACGATAAAGAAAATATTTTTCTAAAATCTACATCACACCAGATCGCATCTCACGATCTCCAAATAATCATTAACTAAACACCACATATTTCAATAATGTTTTATATACACAAAATGTTTTTTTTTAAATCTTCATTAGTGTCTATATGGTGGGTGAGCATAACATGCGATGCATTATTTAACTATTTAACATAATACTTATGTAATTTATCCAGCATTATTAAAGTCACAAATTATGTTTAAACCCCATTACTGACAATATAATCATTCATTCATTCATTTTTTTTGTTAAAATCAGGATAATAGATAAATATGCTGTGTATTATTAAATAACTCCAGCTTAGGATGAGGCAATTTTTTAACCTGTAAAATAGGCCATAATGTAAAGTACAACGAAGAGTTGCTAGTTGAGACCGAAAAAAAATATATGTGTTTCGATATACAAGGAGAGGCTAAAAAGGTGGCCACCCTCTTTTAATCTTCTTTTTTTTTAACAGTAAATATTTGCAATCGTTACAATTTTTAGTTATGGTTGTTTACTGGATATTTTCAATGAAAAATATACATGTCGCTAAATAAAAAATTAATAAAAACTGTGTAGAACAATTTTTCCAAAAATGTTGCTATGGAAACAATGAAGAAATTATTCAATTGGCAGTATTTCATCCTCTACGGTCGACCACCGCTTACATTCGGTGTGGCCTCGATTTTATGAGGTTTTGAGTGTAGTGCTTTGGAATATTTTCATACTTCTAGCGCCATTCTTAATTCGTGCAAATTCTATGGCTTCACTGGGCGACTTTTTCCCCGATTGACAATTCGAACGAAAGGTTTTTGATTAGGTTTAAGTGGGACTACATTGTTATGCATACAAATAAAACCGTTGCCAATTAGAGGCATATAAGGACTTCTGATAACAAGAATGACCATGTATCGCGCAGCTGTTAGGATGGATATCAAGTTTGAACGATCTTCCATAGTGACGTTTGCCCAAACGATAACTACCATCTCCATAACGTTTTCGGAGTGAAAACGTTGATCTTCTTTTCTTCTCAAACCTCTCTCCGCCGTCAGAAGACCTCTACGAAAACAGTGACTCATCCGAAAATAATATTTTAGTCCAATCTTGCTCAGACCAATTGATGTGATTTTTTGCTCAACTTAACCGATCTATTCTGTGCCTTGGTAGAATTTCTGGACCAATGGCCGGCCTTCTCGTACGAAAAAGTCTTCGTCTTACATTGTGTAAACTGACATTAACATTACTAACTTGTTGAAGTCATTGCTTAATCTCAAAAGCGGTAGAATGTCGATTACAGAGTCCAGAGAGATTACAGAGTTATTACACGATGGCGCCCTGATCGACGCCTTCTTCAGTAACCTACAGTATCTTGGTACCGATGGATGACCCTTCGGACTATAGCTCCGGGAATGTTACAAATCCTGGCCACATACGCTTGACTTCCTACATCTTCCAACAATACTATGATACTAGCCGATTCTGTATCACTTAAAACCATCACTCAAACAAAGTTGGAAAAAAATAGTACAACTTAAAATATCAAACCACCGAAACTTTAGAAAGAAATTTTACAGAAAAAACAACAAAGATGAGATTGACTATTCAAAGATTTATTTACAAAATCCAATTGAAAACACAAATTGGAGATTTTATATGTTTTTTATTTCCCCCTAATCCTTTAAAAGGGACCAAATATTTTTGTTCGACGATCAATGGATGATTGCCTAAGAGATAATTAAAAATATTAAGGGTGACCACTTTTTTGCCTCTCAGTCTTGATAAACTTTTATTATTCTCTTTTATGTGTTTAATAATGTTTTTACGTTATTCGTTATCTTTTAATTTGTTTATAATTATTCTCAACAATATAATTTTACGTGATTTACAATAAAACATTAAAAAGGCATATCCATGGATAACTTTAATAAAATGTTTGATTACATAATTAATTGACAGTGATAATTATTTATATTTAATAAATTGTGGGCTATTATTGATATTATACCTCTAAACGTCCAAACGCTACTGACATACCCACCTGAGAAATGGTAATCGTCATGAGACCCAACAGTAACAGTTTGTGGCTTGAAACTGAAAGAGCTGCTATTAAAGCGTCTTATCCCGAAAATGTGCATATAAGGGACGGAAGAGAAACGCTACAGGCGAAAAATGATGAGCGCATGAGATAAAAGGCAGCATCAAGATGTTTGTTCCAGTTCTGCGCCTGTTTCGCTCAACAGGACTAAATCTGAGAATTCATTCCACCATATTTACGCACGATTTTGCTAAAACACCCCAGCAGCGTAGAAGGTTGAGGGGTAAAATGTGAGTGAACCCCCTTCAAACATATAATAAGACTCGATGGGCGAGGGGTGGGTTTTTGTTCCATTAATTAAGACCGCCTACCATTTCAAACATACACCCTTCCTTTTTTTACGAGTTCTCTTTTTTTAATGGAAAACACCGTGCTGATCAGTTGTTTTGCAGAAGGTATTTACGAATGTTTTTTGGACGTTGGTTAATCACGATCTAAAAATTAATTATATGATTTCATCTGATGAATGAATCCTATACCCATAGCATGGTGAAAACTTGTGGTAAGAAGTGGTAGTGTACTGTGACTGCTTTTTGATTAGAACAATTAATTACCTAATTACAATCAAATTAAATACAGCTATGATGGAACATTATCTTGTATTACTTAATTCCATATTTGATTTCAAATAAGACCTGTTATTTCCTTTTAGACGTAGGAAAATCTGTTGGATTTTTTAATATGATTCGTAGGTAACTAAATAACTAAATGATAGCCCTATTAAATGACTTTGGGAAAATGAAAACTGAATTAAACCAAAAAATGATTCTTGTTTGCTGGAAATAGTAACGATTATAATGAAAATTTTTTGAATTTTCAAGCGTTTTGAAAGCATTTATGTTAGCAGCGGTCTATTGTGGCGGCTTCCCACGAGGGAAAATTCTTGGTCCGATTCTATTTGTATTGCTGACCTGTCGAAACATCTAAACACCATTCTACAACCCATTATGACGATACTACAATTTTATACTAACACAAAACCTCCAATGTTCAAGGGCGCCTAGAACTAACCAAACAATGGCTCAAAATTTGAAAAAGGAAACTGAATGAGGACAAATGCATTGAAATTACATTGACATTAATTGAACAGTCTTGCCTTTTTCTATTCGTTAACAGCCAAGACCTACTATTCAATTTACATACATACATACTTAGGAATATATTAATGTTAGTATATTAGTATTAGTATTAGACAATACATTGACGAGGAATCCCCTCGCAAGACTCAAGCGGGAAGAACTGCTAAATAGGCAACTTGGGCAACAACGAAAACTTCTAGGACCAGACTCGGAAAATAAATAATTATGAATAATAAATATTGTAATATTTTAATATTTTGTTATAGCGTGTTGTATAAACAGCAGAGAGCAGCTCCAATAAAGCCTAAAGCCAGGAACACACTTACCCGATGCTACGCCATGCGACGCTACCCGATGCTACCCGACGCCTTGCCACGTTTTGGTGGTGTACGCACATCTATCCGACGCAAGTACACTTCGCGTACAGTCCACAGCGTTTATCACAATAATCACTATCAAAATCGCAACGCATCTTTTGTTCTTAATGCACTATTTTGAGCACAGCCATCTAATAAATTGTTTGTTAAACTTAATTCTTAAATAAAGTTACTGCTAACCATCTAACTAAACAATGTTTATAAAAACTTAAGCATTTTTTATGTCGTTTAATTTGGTTTACATTAAAATAACATGTTGTAATTAATATAACGACAAAATTACATGTACTTACTTTGAAATAAACTATAAAAAATATGAGTGTCCTATTCTGACGCTACCCGACATTAGAAAATGGTGTAATTTTACAAGCAAAACTATGAAATAAATTGTTAATTAAATTTTATGAGCAAAACCGTGAATTAAATTGTTCCAATTTTAGTATATGTACCGCCTGAGCGAGTACGATAAATTGTTAGTTAAATTCATTATATCAAAAAATCGTATTCCGGTGTTTTGATTAATTTTCTACCAAACCATTAAAATTAATTAATTTTTAATCACAGTTAATTTGGTTTCTATTAAAATAAGTATGTTGTAATTAATATAACGACAATAATACATGTAGTTTGAATAAAAATATGAGTGTCCGGTTTTTTTGTATTCGACTGTACTCGATGCGACCCGACGAAAATCTGGACAGTGGGGTTAGCGTGGCATAGCATCGGGTAGATGTGCACGGGGGTAATGCAACCTTATGGAAAATCGGAGTTTGGATTTGCGTCGGGTAGCATCGGGTAGATGTGCACGGGGGTAATGCAACCTTATGGAAAATCGGAGTTTGGATTTGCGTCGGATAGCATCGGGTAGCGTCGCATGGCGTACCATCGTGTAAGTGTGTTTCTGGCTTAAAGCCAACTGGCCAAAGCCCGCGCATGTGCCCCTTGGGCAGAGAAAGGTTGCTCGATGTGTCCCACATAATAGAGGCGTGTCATGCCTTGGCTCCATACAGAGAGCATGTAGCCATGCCGCCGAATTTAAGCATGATTCTCGGAAACAGTAGGGAGTTTCAGGCTCCCCTGTTTCGCTTTTTGGGGAAATTGAGAATTTTTTTACTGTACATATATAAGTTAAGTACATATATAAACATGTGTTTTATGTTTCTGTGTCTTGTATGAGTGAACGTATTTATCGGTGTGAAAGGGGAGGGGCTGTTGGCGACGTATTTTCTCCATCGCCTCTCAGGTTGTGTTGACTTAGGTTGATGGCGGAAATTTTATAAAAATACCCCATCTATCCCAATTTAGATTAGTTTAGGGAACAGGCAGATGGGGAATATCGAGTATTCCATCTTCCAAACAGAATGAGTGCGATCAATGTATGTTAGTATGAATGTATTTATTGGTGTGCTTGTGTACATAGTGTATTTTGTAGAGGTATTTTGTTAGTGCTTCGGGGCTGAAATGTCCAAGCTGTCGGTTCCCCCTGTCCAAAAAAAAAAAAAAATAATAATAATAAAATAATAATTCAAAAAATATTTTGGTTGAAGGTTTAGGGTTTTTTTTAACGGGGTTCACAACAATAGAGGACCGTATTATATAATATTTTTGGAAAACAAAGCCCGTAATTCAGTACGTTAAATATGTACTTTAAATATGTACTTCAGTACCTCAGGAGCACTACATTGAAACGTTTTTCTAAGTGGAATTGTCGTTTAGTTTACAAAGTTTACTCTATTCAGAACAACTATTTTTATAAAATGTTTAATTGCGGGCTCAAAATTAAAAAAATAAAATAAAACTCGTTTTTATCCCTGATACTGTTAACCTACAGAATATATTTGATCACAAATTCAGTTTTTTAGTAATGCGTTCGATTATTTTGTCTCCTAAAATACCTTTGTGAAATAATTAACATTTTATTTAGTGTGTGGTGTTTAGTGACCGTTAGTGGAAGAAATGAATTTATATAATGCAAAAAAAAAATTATATTCAATCAATGTATTCGTTCTCACTCAAAGTGTTTGTTTTCTATGTTATTTTGTCATTTTTGTGTAGAAAACAAACATTTTGAGTGAGTACAAATACTTTGATTGAATATAATTTTTTTTTCATTTTATAAATTCATTTTTTTTTACCCATTCTACATGTATTTGTTAAATTTAAACAATTTTTGCAAATCCCAGGCCCTGAAGATGATTTCAATGAAGATCGAAACGTTGGCACGATAGAGAAAACGTTTTTCTAAAACCAACGTCACACCAGACCGCATCTCACGATCTCCGAATTATCATCAATTTTAATAAAGAAATATTTATTTGGTCGTTTATGATGACGCGACTAAGCGTAATATAAATAATTAATTCAGAATCCATTGATTTATGAAAACTTCAATTTCTGTTCAGATTCTCGACGGTGAAACTTTTTAGATTGAGGGTCGTCTTTTTCTTTTTATTTGGACAAGGAAGCCTCCACTTGATTGAACCGTTTGTGACCTAAGGAGGCGGCCCATTGTAGATATCGCGTACCCTTACAACCGTTCCTTTCACCTCTGGAATTTTCCTTATAACGAACGGTATTGTTACTCTGCTTGTTATGAGCTGGGCGTTTATTTTACACACTTGTTTTGGTGTTCGGATAAATTTATTCTTTATAGAAGAGGCGTGCCTCTAAAGTTAAGGATGAGGGCAACCAGGAATAAACACCCGTGTGAATATATTATATAAAGCCGTTCTATTTATTCACTTTTTGTATGTTATTTAAAAAAATAACAAGATTAATTAAACAGAACCCAGTTCATGTTCTACTTGTAAACATGATTTTCCCACTGTAGACGAGCCAAAAGGAAGGAAAATCAATTAAAAACCTATATAATATACATAGCAATATATAAACTAAGGTTTAGCTTTATTAATCCAAAATCCAAAATCATACAAACCTAAAAGTATAAGTTAACTAAATAATGATTTCTCGGTGGGTTTACATTTGTAGGATTGAATCGATGATACAAATCAAATTTAGGCTCGCCTATTCTCTCTCAATTGCCAGCTTACGTTTCACTTACTGTTATTCACTCATACAATATATTTGATTAAATGTGAGCTATTGATGCCGTAAAGTTCTTCAAAACCGAATGTGTTAAACTGATAAAATTCGAAACAATTGAAACCCAAAGTTTAATTCAACCCGTAATAATACAATTAACACAACCTGGAACTGATTCTCACTGTTTTATCATTAATGCGTTGAAGTTATCACCCTCGGTTATTAGATTTTTGCCACGCTGCTTACACTTCTATGAAAAATGAAATTTTACATAAAAAGTAGCATGGCAGTACAATATTGGATTGGATTGACTTTTGATTAAACGTTCCTTGTCCAACTGTCACCAATTTCACAAAACCACTAATTATACTTTATTTGAATTAAATCACAAATAAAATTACTCGGTTTCATACTTCTATTCAACCTCTGTTTATCACATTGTTAAGAATTTAAAAAAATTGTATTTACCAATATCAAAATAGATAATAATTAATTTTACAAAAAATATTGCACTTGAAAAATTAGTGATCTGTGACATCAACAAGTATTGATACCGTACTTGATTCACGTGAAAAATATTTATATGATTTACCAACAAATTGTTTTTTATTATGGTTATAAGTGGATTTTTAATGAAACGCTTCAAATTGCAGAACAATTTTAATAAAAAGTACTAACAAAAGAACGCGAAGCGCTGTATAGACACAAAATATCTTTTGGAACGGCCAAAATCCTTTTCACTCAAACAACAAAGAAAAGGGACTTTTTCAAAGAAAAAACCATTAACATCCCTTTTTTCTCGTCTGCCATAAAAACTCAGTTTGCAAAAACCAGCCAACAAACCCCAGCATAATTTATGTTGATGAGAAAAAGTGAATAGACCCGCTGACAGTTTTTGTTCATTATTTACTTGTTTATTATTTTTATTCAATGCCAATACTTTTGGAGAACGGTATTTACTAAGTATGAAAGGTATCAACGCCAAAGTCACTATGATAAAATTCCATACCCGCATTTACTAGCATTACAATTTTTTTTTATAATTGTATTTATATATAGGCTCAAATCTTGACATAATTTATACATGTGCAGTGTTGAGTCACGTTAAGTACACTAAACTATCAGTGCTATACTTATAATAAAACAACCAGTTCCCTCCAAAAATTGGACCCGGGAACCCAAAGATTTGCTGCCGTGCTCAAGCACAATTCTCATGTTGGGCAGAATTCCTACTTGCTCATTATGTGGAGCCCAGTTATGACACCCTTCAATTATGAGGGACACTGAGCAACCTTTCTTTGTATGCCGGACCCATAAATGGGCTTTGGCCCAAAAGTAAGTGTCCGTGTGTAGACCACATATGGCCAATTGTATGTCGGGTTAGAATAATTCTTTTTCTGCGGTTTAAATTTTCGGGGAACCACCGATCAATCGTGCTCTTGACGCAGAAGAGCTGCTCGGACGACCCAGTCCACTGACGCTGCACCTTTTCTTTATCATATTCTTTATTGCATGTTTAGCATCGGTAGGTCGGACGGTTTTCGTCGCCTCATCTCAGCCTATGTGTCCAAGTATGCAGACAACCACAACCGATTTTCCGATCCGCTCGAGCGACTAGAGGATCCACCGAGAATCTGTCTATTAGAGCTCATAATACACTCAGAGAATCAGTGCACACGAGGGAGGATGAGTTCTCCTCCGATTGCACGAGACCAAGGGCGTGCCAGATTTCATACAGCTCAGCAGTGAAAACTGCAACGTGAGGAAAGGGTCCACGAAGTGGGCGCTACTCACACCTTCTCCTGTCTTCGACGAGCCGAAAACCTGGATACTCCGCCCTAAGTTCAAAGAAATTAGCTCGGTAAAGGTATGCCGGTGAAGTCGACATTTCCTGGATCTCGGACTTTACGAAAGACCCGAGCAGGGTAGGGTGGTTTCCTTCTTCGAGTACACTTCCTGGTGTCATTTCTGCCCACCCGAAAGAATCGGCGAAGTGAATCCTTAGGGGTCGCGTCAGAGTACGAATCGGTCATAAACTTTCATGTATGAGCAACCTAGGACCATATTCGCTAAAGCATGGCCTCTTTTGGCCAAGAACACGGCTGAACCACTGAGTGTAAGCTGCTCTCCGATGATCGGGTGGCATCACTCCCAGTATGCAGCTGACTGACTAATCCTGAACGCGAAACAAACATTTTCTTTATCTGTGGGGATATAAGGTGATCCCGTTTACAGCTAGCAGAAATACGCATCACCGATGGGGGAAACCGTGCTCCTGAACGTAAACCCCATAGCACGGACCATGACAGGAAATCTGGGATTTTCCAGAAAAGCCTGAAAAAATCGTGGTAATTTACCTCTGAGGCCGTAGTATATGTGGTGTCATATATCTACTCGAGGTTGAAGAACACGGCAAGAGCTTATTTCCTGTTTCGAAACGTGTCCTGCAAGGTTCCCTCGAGGAGATCAACATGGTCCCCAGCGGAGCGATGCCTTGGGAAAACCGCCTGATACTGATTGTAATGTCCCTTCATCCCCAGATACCAATTCAATCGCTGTTCACCATAGACTCAAGGAGTTTACTCAGGCAGTTTTTCAATGATATTGGACTTGTGAGATACTAAGGAATTCGGTATTCTATCTTTTAACCCGGTTTCAGTGACTATGGATATGCTTATGTTTTCTTTTGCCAAAACGACCTCTAAAAAAAGCCTTTTTTTGGAAAGGAGCGAATATTCATATATATCAAATATTGAGGTTTTCAAGATTTGTAAACTCTTGATTGTTCCTCATTTGAATTATTTAACAAATAAAATAAAAGCCAAAATGAAAATGCCCATTACGAACTGAATGCCGACTAAAAAATAAAAGAAATTACTATGCAAAACATGTAACGATGTCAATATTATAAAGTAATTGACGTGTAATAAGAACCCGACATTACATTTAATCTAGGTATCTTCGTTAAATTTATATACAATGTTATGTCTTCCATGCCCTGAATATATCTTTCACATTAGGATATGTCTTCATTGATTAAAGATTGGATAACTGGGTGATAATCTTGAACAAAATTTAATCCTGACCCGACTGTATCGATGATTTGTTTTTCAGAAAAGTTATTCGTTCGAGTATAATCAGTTATTTTGAAAGGAGGGTGAAATATTTTTCAGCTTCAGTGGGACCATATGGATTGTGTTCCATAGTACTAGAAGTGTCTGTTGAATGTGATGGGGTGAAGGATGTTGATTTGTTAAGGTGTGTCACCGTGTATTTTGACCGTTCTAATATTTTACGGTACTGGTGCCGAGGAGTTATATTTTGAGTGAGTAAAATTTTCATTACTTGGCAGTCTTCAACCAGAATATCAAACCTATTGCTAAAAACCACCGAAGCATAAGAAGCTTCCGAAAAATTTTTCTGATTTCTTCCCCGATTTTTTATTTATAGAACTCGCATTCTTTGCTATTCGCATGGTGGCTCATTCGACAGTATGTAAGACGGACGGATATTTGACCATTTTTTTAAGAGTTCGTCTCCACATTTTAAACAACGTAGTTTGCTTCTGCATTGTGCACCGTGAGGTTGAATCGTAAGCAGTTAGCGCACTGTCGGACAGGAAGAATGTAAAAGGGCGGACAGTTCAATAACTGCCTTATACCGCAACTGTCCGGGCAATTTTTGGCCTCTGAAAGTTACTAGGCAAGAGTGCATGCGGGTAATGCTAAATTTATCATTAATTTTTTCGTATTTGTTCATGATAAGAGTAGTAATCGACCGAATATTTAGCCAAATCTCGTGCTCACTTGAAATAGGGTCATCGTGAAGAACAATTCCTTTTTTCTTTACAAAAAAAATCAGGAATATATGTGAGCAAAATTTGTTTTTGCAGGGCATCACATTCCGTTAGGTAATTGGCTACTTGCTCATTTACCTATCAATTTTTATTCTATTTTTCCCCAAGCCAATCCCCATAATAGATCATAATAGTACTATTTTAGAAAAGCCATTTCCCAAATAGCAGGGGGTGAATTTTACCAAGATTGTTGTTATTACGTTATACCAAGACAAAAGGGGCCGGAATCATCTTGTTGAAAATAATTGTTGGCTAATTATTGCCTAAATTCCTGACGTTTCATTTCTTTTTCGGCCTGGACTATTAATTTATCTTTAAGTGTGGATTTGCAGGTTCGTCTGGGAATATCTCTTGAGACCTTTCATTATGCCAGGTGAAACTTCTTTTATGAAGACATCTTCAAAATTTTTTAAGATGATATTGTCATTTTTGTCCCAAGAGGGGGTTTGGTGGGTTGGACACCCCAGGGGATTTGCCCCCTCTGGAGTAACAGCCATATTTAGCCGACTTATCTGTCCACTTCCATGGGTTTAATTTAGGTGAAAAGAGAGAAAAGGAGAGAAAGAGAATAATTGAATAGAAAGGCCAGGAAAGCATTGAGAATTATTAAAATAATGAAAATTTCTGGTTTAGATAGAAATAGAAAAGGACAAAATCATTTTAAAGTTTAACTAGGAAAATTCAATTTATCGCTTTTGATCCGCTCTCCAAAACACGTCCGATTTCGTAGATTACAATGTAAAGAATTAATTTCCTTTTAGGGACGTCATTATTAATATGTAATATCCTTAGATGTAAAATCGTTATTCACAAGCTTACTTTCAGCTTTGTAACCGACATGTTAAATAGAAGGTTGAATGAATTCTTAACACTTACAAATATCCTTTGTGAAACATTTCATGACATTTTACCTTGTACAGTATTTAACGGGTATTTTAAGTATATGGGTATATATGAACAGATCGTTGCTATGTGAGGAACATTATCTCCCATTTTGGCAGACCTGGTCATGAATGATCTAATAGATTGGGCAAAAATCAATTGTGGTTTTAAGATTAAAATCATTAAAAAATATGCTGATGACCCATTTTTGATAATTAAAAATTTGACAAAAATAATCACTACCTTAAGCCATTTGTATCATCCACCAATAATCTAATCATGAGTGGAGGTGGATCGTTAATTCCATTCCTTTTCCGAACTTGTTAGTGATTCGCAACAATGCCAATTTATTAACTGTCTGGTATCAGAAACCTACTAACTTGGGTAGGGTATTACATCAAAACCTCATCACACTCCACCAACACTAAAATCAATATTTTCATCGTGTTTTCAACAAAAGAATAAATTAAAAATTAAAAAGATTCTTGCGCCTAACGGTCGCCCCAAACACCGATTAGCAGAGTTTTACATCAAATAGTTACCAATATTGCTATTGGCAGGCAGAATAATTGATTAATTAATCATATTTGAAAAAGTTCATAACCTTTGTTAAAGACATGTCCAACAAATAAAACGTTTTGATTGAAAATGAAATTAATAATGTGAAAATAGTTTATAAATTTAAGAACAAAATAGGAAAAATGTTCTTTACTAAATCAAACGATAAAGAACAAAGAGGAAAAATGTCAGACATTGTATGTTGTATCCAATGTAATTATTGTCGGGTCGTATACTGTGGCCAAACCAAACAGTACCTACTAGAAAGGGTTAGAGTCCATAAATATAATGGTAGCGACCATAGTAGAACAGTACACGTTTATGCAAACATTCGCGTGAAATGAAACATGGTTTTGATTTTAATATCGGAGAGTTCAAAATCATGGACATTGAAAGCGTACTTGGTCGAAGATTGTTGAAAGAGTTTATTTTTGTTTTGCAAAAAACTGCAATTCTTGCAATAAAATAAGTACAATTTACAGTAATGTATTAAAAAAATTAAGGTGTCTTGTGAGCGTTAAAATATTACATATTCAATCGGTAATTTATGTATTGTTTTAAAAATTGTTTATATAAATTATTTATTTAGGTTATTGTTAATTTAATTGTATTAATGTTTATATTTATTATATTGTACAGATTCAAACATATTCATATCATATCAACTAAAAATGATTTAATTAGAGATTCTTTTGTTGTTTGAAGTTTAGGTTGGTCGTTATCTTGATAGATAAACAATGCTATTATAACTTGACGATTCACATTTGAAAGGTGCATAGAGGTGTTTTATAAAAAATTTTATTCTCTGTTAATGGTTCTTACGTTGTTATTTTTACAATTAATTAAGGTTTTCAGTTGAGATAAAAAAGTCAATGTCACGAGCGGGATTCGAACCCACGATGTTCGGCTTGATACGCCGCCGCTCTACCACTTGAGCTCTCGTGACGTCGATCCACTCGGACACCAACCTCCCACCTCAACCACACCTTTTGAATTTTTTGAATTTTTTATCTCAACTGAAAACCTTAATTAATTGTAAGATATTAATTGGTCAAGCGGACCACGAAATTAGTGAATTGAATAAGGTGTTATTTTTATTGATAACTACGTACATGTAAGTTTAACGTAAATATTATCTCTATGTTATAAAATCAGATCAATTTTTATAAGAACTTGTAAAAAATTTGGTTTATGTGTTGTTGTAGTGCCCTGAGAAAGGCCAAAAAAATAATAGAGCCGAAAGCTCGACAGATGTATTGGGTTGTCCGGAAAATAATGCAGGATTTTGGTATTAAACAAAAAAAAAGAAACTAGTTACTTTAAAGCAATGTTCTTTAATCAAAATAATTNAATGAGTAATCCTGTAAACGTAAACAGAATATTTTATATAGATTTTTTTTAATGAAAACTTAAAATCCTGCATTATTTTCCGGACAACCCGATATAATACAGTGTATTAATTCAAGGACCAAGTACCCGATAAATTCTCAAATCCAGAGTTTACGTTTTAAGATAACTATTACTCTTTATACTTAATTATTATGAAAAATACATAAATAAATACGAGTGTCCAGTTTTTGTCTTTAAGTGTATAATTTAAATAAAGTTACACCTAATAAAAACCATCTAACATGATTAATTTGTTTAAATATATTTCTCTATGAACAAAAACACCTAATTTGTAACTTTTTTTTCAATATAATAAAACAGGTAAAACCGTTAGTGATGTATGTATGGGAATACATATGTACTGATATGTTATTTTAAACCTTAAACAAATATATTTAATATATCTTTCATATCTTGGGGCATAGAACTACTAGCGCGCGATCTACCATCTTTCCGTTGAAATGCTTGGTAAATGGTTATGTAATGTTTCGTAATTAAATGTATACCAAAACCTAGCTGACCTAGAGTGTGTATTGGAGAATTTCCAAAGTCTAGTTAATAATAAAAACGCTATAATCATAGAAAAAATAATAAACGTCATAACAAGCTTTATAAATGAATGTAAAACCAATATTTAAAACACCAATTGAACATACAACTTAATATAGAACAGATAAAAAATAATAATTTTCTTCAAGACAAAATTATAAGTTAGATAAAAATAAGCCTAAAAAATAACCATATTCAACAAAACTGACTAAATAAGAGAAATGAAAGAATTGTCAGAAGATAAAACAACCTATAAAAAAACCCCACCTGGGATCCAACTAGTTAGTTACAGACAGTTATTATTAATTTTTTAAATTCACTAATTTCGTGGTCCGCTTGACCAGTTAATACTTTACAATTAATTAAGGTTTTTAGTTGAGATGAAAAAACGTTAATGGCACGAGAGGGATTCGAACCCACGACCTTCGGCTAGATACGCCGCTGCTCTACCACCTGGGCTATCGTGACCTCGATCCACCCGGACATCAACTCCCCATCTCAACCCCATTTTTTTCATCTCAACTAAAAACCTTAATTAATTGTAAATTATTAATTTTTCACAAAGCTATATGTGCTTTATATACCTATACAGGAATAATACCATATTACATATACATATACGTATGGTACAAAGCTATAACCAAGGAACGTTCGACAGCATCTCTTGTGGTAGCCTCACGTAGGGTGGTGCCGCTTGCTTTACCGACACCATCGGGCTGTATGTTCTCGGGCGCATCGGTATGGTGCCCTTCCGAACCAATGGCCTTGTTTATTTACGCTACCGGCCACTGAGCTAAGTCGGAAGAAATACCCCTGCAAAAAAAACCCAGGAAGCCGATGGTTCTAATAAAGGAATATATTAGTCATTTCAAAGAAGATGGGAAAAATAGGTAAAGGTAATTCAAAGTCTCGCCAGTTTTAAGTAAGCGTGAAATTATTTGTTCAGTCAACTCAGGTATTCATCAAAACTGAAAATATCCAAATAAAAGAGTATTTGTCAATGATAAAAAGCGAATTAGGCTGATGAAGGGAGTTGGTCTGCACGGCGGTCGAAAAATGAAACCACCCATTAATACGCGACAGGACGGCGTTTTGTGTCAGTTTGGAAAGCGGCAACCTGTATAAATTCGGTCCTATCAGCACGAGCATGATGTTTGCACAAAACACAATCCTCAAATCGTGGCTAATGGCCTGAAGCCCGATATTGCGACTACCGGCGCTTATCTCACGATACGTGATTTGTACTTATGGTATTATTTCTGCACTAACTTACTTTGCCCCTTTTTTAATAAAATCGTTAAATGTGACTTTTTTATGTTTGCATGATGTTATACTGCTAGGGCGGATAAAAGAATCAGCGGCAGTACACAATTCTGATATTCATCAAACAAGTCAATACACAAATGAAATAACAACGAAAACACCGAGTGGGTAGGAAGAATTAGAAAGGTTGGAAATGATCTTCTTACAGTTGTCTGAAATCTGCAGAATGCGCAGAACTATTATGATTTGGTCATGTCTTCAGCTATATACAGGGTGACTTGCTACTCGTGCTACAAACTTCACCAGTAGATTCTTGACCCTAAAATGAACAAAAAAGTTCATATTGACCATGGTCCGATTCTCAACCATTTCAGAGTAATTTCGCTTTTTATCGATTTTGAAAGATATCACGTCCTGGCGTCGGAAAATCGTGATATCTTTTAATCTAAACATTTCTCT
>NW_019392873.1:0-108904 GCF_000648675.2 Cimex lectularius | reverse complement strand
ATATTTCACACCTATTAATCAATTTTTCTGCAAATATTTCATTTCAATTCACCCCTGCGGAATAGACGTAGACTTGTAAGACCTTATGCGAGCGCACGTCCTAGCAACGAGAACGTGATTCTGGTATCAGATAAGTGAATGCCGCGCCCGCGCTTGTAAAGCATGAAATAAGAAAAAAAAATTTTAACAAACGTGGAAGAAATTTATTTAGAAGCGTGAGGGTTCTGACCCCATGTGTATTGGTGAATGTTTTTATAAAAATACTACGAAGATATCTGGACGAATTTTATAAGTCTAAAATTGTCGAATATGGCAAAACAAAGTACTTAACGGTAGTAAAAAATTATGCATTAATCTAAGTAAAACGTGGATCTTTCGAAGGTGTAAAGTAAAAATTGCTCAGGTTTCTTGGTAGAAAAATTCAACTAGGTCCATGCCATTACGCATAACAATTTTCAATAAATACTATGAAATTAAGAGATAATTGAAGGGTATAGTGTTTACTGTTTGCTATATAAACAAGGAATAAATCCTAAATCCGAACTGATGTAAGAAAGTGTTTTTGCTGCCTTTGAGAAATACTGTTCACTTCCATTCCTTTGCTTATGAATTATTGTGAATAGAAAGATACAACTCCAGACAACATTCCAATGGATAGAAATTACGATTTGTATTTCTTGATACACGATGAAAAAAATATATTTGTCCATTATTGAAATTGTGGAGAATCCCATCTAGTACGCATTCAACAGAAAACTTACTCACCCTTAGCAAACATAAGTACATTGATCGAGTGGTTTATGGTACAATGTCGCAGGACTGTGAATTGGCTTCAAGTATTCTCTGACAACGTGGCCACTTGAGCCTGCGTCCAGCGAGTCGATAAACAACTATCCCAGTTAATAAACTGCGCCACGAAGCTTTGTTTGAGGAGGCCGAGACAGGCCGCGCCGCCGACTGTTTTTATTCAATAAACCTTCGGCTGGCAAAACACTTGTCAGATCGTATTGGTAAACACCACTTGAAAGTGGCCTGCATTTGCTATCGGTACCTTCCAGATATTCGTTTCCCTTCAAGAGCGTCATTAATTTTAATGGCTTTCGTTATCGGTCCTTGTTCGTAACTTTTTAGTCTAACAAGGTGGCATTTAGAAAAAAGAAATCTTCGATTATAAATAGTCAAATAAGCAATATAGACGATTTAGCGAATTCTAAATGAAAATGGATTTGAACCTTACATAAAAAGATTAATAAATGGAAAGAAGTTGTTTGGCAATCGGACCACGAAATATGATGGATTTAATAAGTAGAACGAAGTGTATCTTCTCTACAAGCTCTCCGTGGCCATTTCATTTGTCGCCGAGAATCGAATCCTGATTAAACGACATTTGAAAAATAGAAAAAGGAGGGAAAACTCGAAAGGTTGTAGGTTGAGATGGTGAAATTGTGTAACTCTGTTATATTTATATTTAAATCGAAATTGTGTTTTGTTTCATTTAGATAGTCCTTACATTTAAAAATTTGTTCCATTTAGGCAAGTGTTCTTCAACTCTAATTTTAATTTCTCTACCGCTTTGTCCTGTATATTTAATATCAAAATCATTTCAATTAAGTGGGTAAACCCTGCTATTTGACAACTTGTCAACCTTGTCTAGGATTTGTGAGAATGCTTCTAGGTGAACACGTACCGCTAAAAGCCCTTCTCGTTTGAGAATTTTACCTACTTTTCCTAAGCTTCAAATCCGGCTAGTTGAGAGCAACAGACAGTGAGTAGGATCTATGTTTTTAAAAAGATTAAGAAAATACTCAGTTCTTTCGTCAATCTTTCAAATGTCATGAAAAATGGCAAAAAGGAGGGAAAATTCAAAAGGTTGGGTTGAGATGGGAAGTTGGTGTCCGAGTGGATCGAAGTCACGGTATCTCAAGTGGTAGAACAGCGGCGTATTTAACCGAAGGTCGTGGGTTCGAATCTCGCTCGAGACATGACTTTTTTATCTCAACCAAGACCTTCCATAGAAAGAATAATTAATTTTTTAAAATATTTCATGTTAGAGTCCCGTCGTAACGTTCCTTTAGAATCCCAAATATCCGATTGTATGAAGTTTTTCTCGGATCAGATAAAATGGGCATAACAAGGCTCTATTTCCTACACCTGTTTGAAGAGCATAATTTCATATCTCAAGTGGTAGAGCAGCGGCGTATTTAGCCGAAGGTCGTGGGTTCGAATCCCGCTCGTGACGTTGACTTTTCATTTCAACCAATATCTTAATTAAAGATTAATTAATTGAAAGAAATTGTTTGCCCAATCGGACCACGAAATATAATGGATTTAATAAGTAAAACGAAGTATATCTTCACTAAAAGCTCTCTGTGGCCATTTCATTTGTCGCCGAGAATCGAATCCTGAGTAAACGACATTTGAAAAATGGCAAAAAGGAAGGAAAATTCCAAAGGTAAGCTGAGATGGGAAGTTGGTGTCCGAGTGGATCGAAGTCGCGATAACTCAAGTGGTAGAGCAGCGGCGTATTTAGCCGAAAGTCGTGGGTTCGAATCCCGCTCATGACACTAACCTTTTTTATTTCAACCAAAACCTTACATAAAAAGGTTAACTAATTGAAAGAAGTAATTTGGTCGTTTTGTCTTCGTACTAATATTGAATTTTTATTTTATATGTAATAAGGTTTCATGAAATATGGTAAGAAATTTAATGTTATGAAAATTGAACTAGAACTTAATAATTTCACCCATAATTTTAATAGTTCAGGATAGTATGCTTGTCAAAATAATTCACTGCAATGTTGCTAAATCTTGGAAAATTAGCAAACCTCACGAAAATGTTTGATTGAGAAGGAAATGGCCTTTGTAAGAAACTTGGAAATGATTCAATCGTCCAGTTTGTAAAGACATGTAATGTTATATGCATATAAATTAATGAGACTGAAAGTTTTATTAGGATAGGCGTTTCAAATGCAATATTCATATAGTAGATCTATTGGAGAAAATTGTATAGCTACATCCCGTACAATCTAAGCCGAAAAGTGAACGAACGCAATTACTTCCCCAAGCGATTCCCTTAAGCCTAAGCGATTTCAGAAGATAAGGTTTAACGAACCAATTGTTGGATTGTTGGAAATCTCTTCAGGATTTCTCATGATCAAATTATATTGTGTTATAGTTGAATCCGTTGCGAAAGCTGTTTTGTTTAATTTTTAATTTTTTAAGACGGAGTATTTCAATTTCGAGGTTATTTCGACCCCCGGGGTGACATTTTTTCGAATTCAGAGCTACTGAGATTCGAACACGGGACCCTAACGTTGACGACTAACCGTGTCAAGGCCTTAACCGTATCACTTAAAGCAACTTTATATACATGTACTTGCAATGAGTTTTGTTTTCTCAATGTACCACTGTGTGTTTTAATTGTAGACCAAAGCGACTGACGATCATGTTGAAACAAAAAGTCAAAACTATTTAACCTTGACAAAATTACACTGCTTTAATCGTGTTCTTATTTACCAAAGAATTGGCCGGCTAAAAATCGGACTGTACATATCATAGCTGACCACTCGTACTCGCAATTTGTACAGAGAAATGACAAAATGCAAGCCTGTCGAAAGTACATTACAAAAATACGTTCACGCCTCACAAAAGTAAACAACTAGGTAATTTATGAAATACATTCAATTATCGAGAAAACCTGAGTAATTTAATCAATAACACCAATCTGATTAGTAAGTACGTTAATAGTAATTTTGTGATATTTCTAATGCTTTGCTAAACGTATTTTTTAATATTGATATATTGATTATATTGTCCACTTTTAGGCACAATACAAAATATGATATTGATTGACTGGAATCAAAAGGAAGTGCGATTGCGGTGGATATTGATCATTCCTTATACAATGTACTGAGAACGTGACTGCAAAATCTCGCTTGACAGATCCGAGTGAAGTACATGGAATGTTATTACATCTTCAAAAATTAATGTTTCAGCTGAATGCTTCTCAGGAAATATATAGTTTCATATGTGAGCATCAAGCCGCGACACGTTGAACTAGAACAGCCGGAATAAGAGGGTCAGAGATTCTAGAAAACATTTATTTGATCTCACCCAGGATCACGTCCGGATTTTGTGGTTATTCACAATAAACTTAATTGACTGAGTCTATATGAGACCGATAGGGACGGCAGTCGAAAATAAGCGGTTGCCCCGTGTGAAGGCCATCTGCTGACACTATTCAATGATCTGGGGTGGAATCACGTGGCAATGTTTACACGTTCATGGACCCCCGTGCCTTTCTGACAAAACACGTGGCTCGAAACAAACGTATAGCGTAAAAAATCCAATATTCTCTCGTCGCAAATATTGGCCACGCTCCATGCCTACTATTTTAGCGATAGGGGTTGATAGAAGATTTGGTCTCTCATCCAGGGTGTATATTAAACAATTGACCACGGGCGTCATAAGGGCTTTCTAATTGGGAAAAGGGGTGGCCCGACTCCAATAAAGTGATTCCGTGTGACACTCGATTGTGAGGCCATTTCTCTTCCGGTTTTATTGTCCGACACGGCGCCGGTTTTTGGCTTGGAAGCGGGGGACAGATGGCCGCATTACTGGCACCTCCGGCCGAAATTGATGGCCCACTAAAACTCAACCGCCCTCCGCGGCCATATCGCCGGCAGTGGTTAAAATTGAATTCATCATCGGGGCAAGACATGAGTCATGCATTTTTAGAATTTGAGCGTGACTATTAATTAAACAGCCCTCGTAAAACGCCGGGTCTCGACAATTTTAAATTATCGTGAGCAGAGCGTGACGATGAATACCGGAAGCGGGTGCAGCTTAAATCGAGGATTTCATCCCATCAAATCACATTGATAGCTCGTAAAATCGGGATAGTCATTAATTTCTATTTTTATTGTTTCCCCAATCTGTATATTTTAAGAAGCAAAGATTTTAAGGATTGCGGTGATGGGGCGAATCGAAAACAACATTATCCATTGTTTTTTAACTATTTTCTTACGTATCATTCAATAATTAGTTAGTTATCCTCAGCAACATGTAATTGCTATATAAAATTGATTAGGTTTTCGTTAAAAAGAATTTGTTATTATTTTGGGTGAACCAATTGGCGTTACAGGTAGGTGCGGGGAATACGAATGCGCCCAGAGTTTAACAATAATAATAATAATAATTTTCTTGCATCAACACATGAAAAGTTATAAAAATATACCCCCGGTTGCCAGTCCACAATTCCATCCACAAAATGCTCTGACACCTTTCTGAAAAGTTTCCTTTTTTTGTATTTGTGCCAGTAAGCGAATAAAATCGCCAAAAATGTAGCGGGAGGGCGCATCAGGAACCCTTCTCCAGCCGGTACATCGCATCGGTTCGGTCCGAGCCCTCAAGGTAGGACAAGCCTTGATAAATTTTCATTTTTTCCTCTGGCTAAAGAATAGGAAGAATTACAAGCAGGGCGAGATCCGACACGGCCACGTTATGAGTAGGCCTATTTTTATTTTATCTTTCCTTTGTTTCTATTATTGTTTCTGTTGCGACCAGACCAGCGGGCGCGCACCATGTAAAATTTTTTTCAAGGCAGTAGCTATGTTGTTTGTAGATGTTCTTAAATAGTCACATGTACCTTTTTATTCATCCATTTTCATCTCGAAGGGTCTCACCCTGATGATGGTGGAGTAAACCATCAAAGCCCGGCACAGCCCAAAAAGTTGTTTTTGCTCCATTTGACCTCTATATGCGGTAAGATGTGGTGATACCAAACACTTGTGGCTTTATTCCCAGAATTACAATTTCGTTTTTTTTTTTTTTTAATGATATTTCTTTTTGCGGAATTTTAGATTCATTTATCAATTTGTCATTTTTGTATTAATAATCCTAATAATAATAATCTTCCTGCATTCTCTGTAAAGGTTATTTTTATGATTATGTATGTTAGGAGCCATTTTAAATTATACAAATATATGTAAGATGTGAATATGAATTTATACAATGATGTACACAATTTCGAAACTTTAGGTTTAATCAAAATATTTGGACTCACTGAAAGCGTGTCTTTTCTGTGTAGATGTGTCATTTTGGTGTGTCGTGTTGGGAGTGCTAGTGAGGTATTAACGTTTTTTGATTATATACCTTTTAATAACAATAATAACAAAGTTAATAATATATGTTTATATATTGTGTAAAACTTCTATATTGTGTACATCATTGTATAAATTCGTTTTCAAATCTTACATTATATTTTAAACAATGTTTATAAATCTCAGGCCCTGAAGATGATCTCAATAAAGATCGAAACGTTCGCACGATAAAGGAAATGTTTTTCTAAACCTACACACACCTGACCGCATCTCACGATCTCTAAATAATCATTAATTAACGGCCAGTAAATAACACACTCAGATTAGAAACTAGAGTCGTTTTACCAAGGTAGATAAAAAGGTTTAACCTCTCCTTATAATTTATTATGAATTTATACAATAATAGAAATTTTAGATTCAATCAGTGTCTTAAGTACACAGTACAGTGGGTACAAATAATTTGATTGAGTCTAGTTATTTTTTTACGTTCTCACGATCTCCAAATATTCCTTTGCAATATTGAATAAAACCCCGAATCACAAATCCAATCCAGAAAATACTCAACCTCGACCTCCTTTGAGTTAAATACAACCGCCTATGATCAAAGAAAATTTCCCAGAGTTACTGTGTCCTGCCACAATCATACAAAACCAGAAGAATACAAATTCATCTTTCACCACAATTTCACACAATACCAATATGACACCAAGAAAAAGATTAACACCACACTTTATGTGAGTATGAAATACTTGGTTCAAAATTTATATCTACTGATTATTACGCCCATGAAATGCGGTCTGGTGTGACGTAGGTTTTAGAAAAACATTATCTTTATCGTGCAAACGTTTCGATCTCTATTGAGATCATCTTCAGGGCCTGGGATTTATGAACATTGTTTACATTTTACAAATACATGTACGATGTGAAAAAAAGTTTTTCCAAAACTTACGTTACACCGCATCTCACGACCTCCAAATAATCATCAAGTAACGGTCGCTAAATACCACACATTTATATTTACATCTGTATTGTAGTTTTACTAATCAACATATGTTTACTAATCAACCAGGATCTGAAGATGACCCGAATAAAGGTCAAAACGTCGGAAAAATTGAAAAAATGTGTTTTTATAAACTAATTCATTCTTGACCGCTCAAAACGACTTCAACAAACTACTTTGTGGCATGAGAATTCAAACATTTCAAGAAGTTAGTGTGTTTGACTGATTTGTGATGAAAAACTAATCTGGAAAGTCCATATCACAAGCGTTAAGGAAAAATGTTCTTGGTCAATAAAGCCATGTTGTTTTTAAGCAACATAATTTGAAGTGGGGTGCTGACCAAACTTTGTTATTATATATACAAGAAACTTAAATTCTCTCAAGGAAAGATTATGGTTCTACAGCTTATGGCTTCTACTCCCTTCTTGATCAACGCACCACGCCGTGCCATGAGATTAGAAATAGGACCTTTTCGGACGAGAACTATCTAGAGTTTCTGCATGGAAGCCAATACACATTTCGACAGAGCTGTTGTAAGCGCTTACATTACAAATAGAAACATGACAATTTTTTTTTTGATTTTCAAAGAATGGTCGTAGTGGGTATAGGCACAATATTTTGGTCGAAACTCGGCAAAAATTGAAAATATGTCTTTTTTAAAATACTTCATTCTTGACTGCCCCTCACGACTTCAACAAATTATTGAACATCCGGTGATTAAAAACACGTTTTTGTAGCCATTATTTTTTTAACGTTTGTAAATTTTGTTTCCCTATCTAAAAATATAATATAATATAATAAGTGAAAATTTTTTCTAAATAAATTAAATGAATAAAAACAACAAGATCCCATTATTTGTCAACTACAATCGATACATTTATGGGGTATTCAACATAATTCAGGCTTTAGTAACACTCAATAAATTCCCTTCTCCACTAACACATACATTCAGTGTATATACAGTAATGTCTCAACAGTCCAATTGCAATAAATAACCTAAGCCGGTTGGTCTGCTAGGGTCAAATCCAAAAGGATCGGAGGAGGGCCGCAAATTTGATAAACGTTCGGATATATCTATATATATATAGATCGGTTTCGAGAGGGTAGCCAGGTCGAAGGGTGTACTGAGGCCGGCGGAGTCGGTTATATATTAGGGGAGTGACAACCACACTTGACAAATATGTACAAATGGGGCTGGTCTTACCGCTTGGGCTTCGGTATTTACTGAACTCCGGATAAGGGCCTTCTTTCCTGTACGAATACTACACTTCAAAAGTTATATCTACATTTTACCAGTGAGAATTTCGAGTTTGTTTATTTTCGAAAACAGACATTCGTGGATATGTAGCTGTTAAAATTTATTCAATCGGGCTTGGATCTCTGGCGGCCTAAGAGTCCCACTAACATTGGCCTTATATCAGTAATAAATAAGGCCATTAACATAAAGGAAAATTTATTCAAGCGTGTGGTTTAACGAGTTGATTATTTGATATAGATATGTTTTATGTGGAACTTTAAGTTAGTCTTTGTTGTACTGTTCTGTTACAAATTATTTGTATAATTTAAAAACAGAACTTACTTCCTTATTCTGCCCTGACATGTATGCAGGTCACGGTAAAAGACAGTTAAATTTTACGTGTTCCACATAATATGGGTATTCACGACGTTTGTAAGATGTTAACTCTTGTTAACTCGAATAGAGAAATTTAGCCAGTAAGATTTTGAACGATTTTGTATATGGTTTAATTAATTCGTATTTAAGAATAAAAATACAAGTAAACAAAAAACCGCTGTTAAATTCATGGCTGCCATGTTGGTTACCTGTGCCCTAACGGATAGCAAAGTAACTACATTTTCGACCTAACATATAACATTGGCCCTGGCCTGTTAGATCGAGAAATGTTAACTAGCCGATTCTTATAAGTCTACGTCATAATTTTTCTCGAACTAACAGTACCTATCAAAAACTTATAACTAAGGGTTAACAAAAAGATTGTGAATACTCCTAGTGTTATCTATTCAGACCAACATCGAAATAGGCAGTCAACGGTGAGTTCACGTTACGTAGTGTAACAATTGCATTTGCTTTCTTCTTCAAGGTTATACCTTGATCCAGAGTATTTGAGAATATTATTAGTAATTTATTTTTGATTTAGAATAAAGGGCAGATGTATTGTCTACAATGTTTATAGGATAATCGGGCGGATAGAACAATTGTAATGTACCATGGCACATTACAATTGTTGGTACTCTTTCACTCTGCTAAGCTAAACTCATAAATTCATTATCGTTGAAGCTATACTTTATTTTTAATATTGAGAGTTCTGTGCACATGTACACATAATAGGGAAATGAATGGATCAGCTCGTACGGAGACACGAGGCAGTACAGCATAGCTGGTAGTAGCACAGATTTCCAACCGCGTGTTGGGGTCATATTGAACTTTGAATCGTGGTATATCATACTTTTCCGAGGAGATTATTTTTCGTTTGTTTTCGGTGATTTTAATTTAAAATACGTTTTTAGATTTGTAGATTTCCTAAATTCTAAATATTTACTATCAGATGCGAGCAGAGAATGGCGGCGAGAAGAAATCAGTGATGTACGGTTTTAGCATTTAGTCGGGCATATATCTGACTGATAGTTAAAAATCAGTCATCTCATAAATTTATAGTTGAGGTTATTCTATTTCGCTTTCAACAGACCATTAATAATGAGGTTAATCAATATTGTCACCTGTTCGGGCCAGATGGTCGCACAGGGAGCAAAGGTTATTTTAACCATTTCACTGTCATTGACTTTTTTATCTCCACGAAAAACCTTAATTAATTGTAATATATTACTTGGTCAAGCGGACCACGAAATTAGTGAATTTAATAGAAACACATACATAGATACACCATTTGTAATTATTTTTATGTTTTCATTGTCTGTAATAACCACAGAGCAGTTAAATTCCTGCCAACTTCTATGCAATAAAGGCAATTAATATAATATATAATTAATAGAATCTGCATTACTCGATCAACAGGCCAGGGCGAATGGTAGATGTTAGTTTCTTTCAAATAATTAAGGTTTTTAGTTGAGATAAAAAAGTTAGTGTCACGAGCGGGATTCGAACCCAAGATCTTCGGCTAGATACGCCGCTGCTCTACCACTTGAACTATCGTGTCCTCGATCAACTCGGACACCAACTTCCCATCTCAACCCCACCTTTTGAATTTTCCCTCCTTTTTTCCATTTTTCAATTCATTCGTGGGTTCGAATCCCGCTCGTGCCATTGACTTTTTTATCTCAACTAAATACCTTAATTAATTGTAATATATTAATTGGTCAAGCGGACCACGAAATTAGTGAATTTAATGAATTTAAATGAAGTATACTTCACTAAAGCTCTCCGTGGCCATTTCATTTGTCGCCGAGATCCAATCCGATTACACGACATTTGAAAAATGGCAAAAAGGGGGGAAAATTCAAAAGGTGGGGTTGAGATGGGAAGTTGGTGTCCGAGTGGATCGAGATCACGATAGCTCAAGTGGTAGAGCAGCGGCGTATCTAGCCGAAGATCGTGGGTTCGAAACCCGCTCGTGCCATTGAATTTTTTATTTCAACTAAAAACCTTAATTAATTGTACTGTTGCTAATGATTTGCAGTTTAATAAATATTGATATGTACTAGCAATATTGAAACTTATTGGTTTCAAAGTTAATGATTTATGGTAGTGGAATGGGATTACAATTCTGTCTATAATATAGGAATTGTGACTTCCAGTTGATTATTCGATTCCCTAAAGCCTATATATTTATAATACGCATTTATCCTACATTATAATAATAATATTCACATATTTTAATCCACATGTTAAAATCAAAAATGATTTTATAGTAATTAAAATGTCTATAATATGAAGGTACAAGAAATGACTAAACTGATGTATCACAAATTACTATTTGTGAGTTGTTTTTAGTAGTAATTAAATCAGATTAATTTAATTTCCTATGTGAAACAATATATCTAAAGAAAATCTTAAGTTAGTCAACTTAAAAATTTGTCCATTAATGGTCTAATTGACCAAATTAGTTATTTCAATTAATTATTCTTTTTATGTAAGGTCTTGGTTGAGATGAAAAATTTAGTTAGATGGGGAGTTGGTGTCCGAGTGGATCGAAGTCAAGATAGCCCAAGTGGTTAGAGCAGCGGCGTATTGAGCCGAAGGTCGTGGGTTCGAATCCCGATCGTGACACTAACTTTGTCATCTCAACCAAGACCTTACATAAAAAGAATAATTAATTGAAATAATTAAAAATTTGTACTTTAACGAAATTTTTTGAGACTGTATGTCATTCCGTTTATTTATTTATCTTTTCGTTCTGAAATAAGTTCTTAAATTAATATCCCGTGTGTCAAGGTGCTTGAAATCTTTTCACACATGCCTATAAAACGTGTGGTACATTGTGGTACAAAGTTTTCAATTAGTTTTATGCCATTTCTCTTTTAACTATCATGCTGCGAGTAAATTCTTTAACCCAGTCGTACTTTCACTGCTACGAATTAGGCAATAAAATAGATTTTGAGTATGATAAAAAAATAATGCATGGCGGTACAAAGTCACATTATTGCTTTTTAGTTTCTTTAGCGACACTTTCCCATTTCGTACATTCCTTACTAAAAAGAAAAGATAATGAAACAAAAATAACCGCTAGAGTAATTACATATATAACCATGCACGACAAGTAACCAACTACTGTTTTCTTAGTGAAAAGTGTATTGCTTTGGTCTTGCTATAGTTTTTTTAAATAATTTTAAATTTTGTTAAATATTCATTAAGTTCGGATAAGGCAGTATTCACTGTTCTTACAACTGTACGCGTACGCCATCTTCTTCCTATTTTGTATAATATGTAAATAGGAATGAATATATAGTTATATGAAACTTTTCAGAAATAATATATTATCTACGGTACGGATGAATTCGCCTACTCTACAAATCTGTCGTTCATATCAATCATCAAATGCATGAACCTAATGGAATTTCATAGTACAGATTCGTAATTGGTCGTTTGATTGAATTGAATAATTTACTTAAACTTATAAATTGAATACGTTTTGCACGTTGTCTTCAATCAACGTGTCATCGAAATGGTAAGGGGTGCGTTCTATGGATAAAAGTTGCATTCCAGTTTCAAATTAAAATTTTTATTGTAAGGTCTGTTAACTGGTAAAATGATGTCAAACCTCTTCACAATACATATATTTAGACGTTGTTGCGGGTTTTATATTATTTTTGTGTATGTCGCCTACATGTGTAAATGTATTTTCTTCCCGGCTGGAGAGAGTGTTCCTCACAACGCGGTAGGTGTGGATTATTGACGGTTCTTTCTTCTGAGGCGAACGGGATGGTGAAAGAATGTCAGATTTGTGGAAGAGTGCCCCAATGTAAGTGCTTAAGTGCTCGGATCGCGGGGGTTTTAGGCCTACATCGCTCAGCCCTGTCTTCTGCTTTTTGGCCTTTTTCCGTTCAAACCGACTTTAGCGAATGCACGCCTTGCCCATTAAAAACCTCGCCAGCATTTAGGCAGTTAGGATTAAATTAGGCTTGAGGTTGTTAAACTGGACTTTTTGGAATTAAAACATCAAATCCCACAGAGGATAAACACCCCTCCGGCTCCAGTCAACACCGTTCATCCCCTTAAAAACCCTTTTTCAGCGCTCATAAAGCCACCGTCATATTGTATCCCGTTAAATTGGATATTGTTAACCTCACCCTGAGTAAATTCTTTCATAATGGGACTACTAAGTTGATTAAAAATAAATATTTGCCCTTACCGCCTGAGGGATGTTTTAAACGAGATTTTTATCGACTTAAAACAACGAGTTCAAAAATACTCTCTGTCACCGCTGATCTAACACCAATGATATTATAAAACCCAAAAGGTTTTTCAATTCATACAATTTCATTTTTGTAAACTTAAGCATGAAATTAAGTTTGGGAACTTTTTTAGATGCAATCAATTATAATTAACATGTTTCCATCCATTTAATTAATGATTATTTAGAGATCGTGAGATGCGGTCTGGTGTGATGTAGGTTTAGAAAAACGTTCTTTATCGTGCCAACGTTTCGACCTTTACTGAGATCATCTTCAGGGCCTGAGATTTATAAACATTGTTTAAATTATATAAATACATATAAGATGTGAAAATGAATTTATACAATAATGTACTCAAGAAATAAATTTTAGGATTAATCAACGCGTTTATACTTACTAATTTAACCCCCCCCCCCCCCGGAAATATCGAGTACTCTGGGGTGATACGACGTCTGAAGTAAAAGTAATTTATTAGCGTGAAAGGAAGAGGTTGCTTATAACCCCGCCCCGAGGAATATCGAGTACTCTGGGGTGAGTGTATGACGTCTGGAGAGTAAAAGTAATTTATTAGCGTGAAAGGAAGGGGTTGCTTATAACCCCGCCCCGAGGAATATCGACTTTGGGGGAATGAATATGGCCAGACATCTATGTTTGTGGTGATGTATATATACGCATTGTATGTTTTTTCTTTCTATTCTGTATTTGACAACCTGAGGTACAAAGAGAGACTAGCATTCTAGCTTATCAACGCAGTATATATTTGAAATCAGAGAGTCAGTAACCAGATCGAAAAAATGGTTATAGTTAAAAAAGAATACGCGCGAATGAGAGAAATAGAAGGAAAACAAGCAGAGGGCTGGCGATGACCTCAGCTGTTTGTCGACCCATAAACTTCCCACTTTATTATGATTGTATCAATTAAAGTGTGTTTCTGTGTAGAAATGTCACTGTCGTGTGTCGTGTTGAGAACGTTAGTTATATATTAATGTTTTTTGTTTTTATATGTTTGATTTTGAAGAAGTGGGGTAGAAAGTAGGGATAGAAATTCATTTTTCTCTGAGGATTCGGCTTGTTTGTGGCGAAAGGGACCGACAGTGGAAAAAATGGTAATGGGTTGTCGATCGTGCCTAGTTAGGCTTTCAGAATTATAGACGGGATAATTAGGGAAAGGAGAAATAAATTATTGGGGATGTAAACTATGTACAATTGCTTGATGTGTGGAGTGTAATGATTGTTTTATATGTTTTATGTGTTATATGTGTGGTATTGATATTGAATTTGATTTTTTATATTAGCGTAGCTGCTGGTGAGTTTACATGTGTCTGTTCTGAAATGATGCTGTGTTTATCTCTGTTAATGTAAAACATTTCTAAAAAGATATGTTTATGATGTTTTGGTGATATGAACATGGTAAATCACATGGTTGCTATCAAAGTTAGAGAATAAAAAGTTTCAAATTCTGCCATTTTTAAAGAAAATGTTCACGCAAAAATTCGGAGCAAAACTAAATTCGTATAAAAAACCGAATTACGGAACGAATGTTTATTTTGGTTTAATTTATAAATACAATAATTGCTTGAATTGAAAAAATAATCCAGGACACAAGAATGATTTACTTTCCAATGGTTAATATTATAATTGTGCGTTGCGCATAAATTCAGGGAAAAATATGTATGCAGAAAATGCCTAGGAGGTTTACAGAGAAGAAAAACTGGATCTTGTGCTTTTTATTGTACTTTTCAAAATTAAAAAAAATATGAAATTGTTCTTGGTGATCACTTTACTGAGGAACTCACTACTAAAATTAATGATTATTCCGTGATCGTGGGATGCGGTCTGGTGTGACGTAGGTTTAGAAAAACATTTTCTTTATCGTGCCAACGTTTCGATCTTTATTGAGATCATCTTCAGGACCTGGGATTTACAAACATTTTTTAAATTTAACAAATACATGTAGGATGAGGAAAAAAAGTGAATTCATACAATGCAAAAAAATATTTTTTTTTATATTTAATCAAAGTATTTCTACTCACTCACAGTGTTTGTTTTCTGCGTAAACTCTTTGGGTGAGTAGAAATATTTTGATTAAATATTAAAAAAAATATATTTTTGCAATGTATAAATTATTTTTTTCCACATCCTACATGTCCACATTCCATGTCCTATATGTATTGTTAAATTTAAACGATGTTTGTAAACCCCCAGCCCTGAAGATGATCTCACTAAAGATCGAAACGTTGGCACGATAAAGAAAATGTTTTTCTGAAACCTACATCACACCAGACATCTCACGATCTCCGAATTGTCATCGACTAACGGTCACTAATCTCCACACACTAAAATTAATTTGCAGCTAATGAATTAATTTTCAAATTTGCCCACTACATGATGCTAAGTAAGCACTTAGGAGTTTTTATTTTGACACTTAATTATGTAAAAGCATCGAATTTTAGCCATCTTCACAAGTTCTCCTTCCCCCAACAGGAATTCAACCTATGTGAGACACCATGGATAGCCGATCCCTTACAAAATGTGTCACGCTGATTGACAAACAAAACTCCTCCTTCCTCTCTCCTCGACTCCTAATGATTTACCATTATTTATCCACATTCTATGAGTGAATGCTTTTTTAGAACTTGAAAAATTTGAAACGCAAAATGACAATATTTTAATTTTTTCTTCCTTAATTGAAATATTTCAGTGTTGATTAATTAGGATCTGGGATGTGCTCCTGTAGTCTAATGTTCCGAAACATGTGAAATATGAACTATTGTAAGTCTTCTAAGTATAAATTATTATAAATCTATTTTGAGCAAAGAGCCCTGAAGGAGGAATAAAAAATTCTGAAAGCTTGTCAATAGTGAAAATCTCTGTTCAATTGAAATATATAATTGAGGCGTTTAAAGTAAGCAGTTACACCGTATATTTGATTTTATAAGTTTATTTTTTAAGCTGATTATTGAGTAAAAACATGCTCCATGTACAATGTATTGTAACAATTAGAATAAATTCAAGCAAAAATAGTTCTTGTGCAATAATATAATAAAGAAAGTAAATATTAAATGTCCAATTTATTTTCAAAACGGACGGAAAATTCAATCGGTTCCTGTTCCAATTGCTCGGAAATTATGCATTTTCCAGTGCACAAAGTGTGGTTGATTAGAGTTCCTCCATATCTTTCGTATAATATGCATACGAAAATTAGGTGGGAAACTAACGTCCTCGAGGCCAAAGCGGTACAGATTTGCCTTGCATTTACAATGATCCGTTATTACTTGGGTTAGTTTATGGTTCTGTGATAATTCAATTTTGCCCTTACCCCTAATGGAAATTAGGTCTGTCTTCTATTGTGGCAATTTTGCCACATTTTTTCCCACTTGTAAATGGCAATTTTACTAATTACCGTTGTAAGTTACTATTTGGCGGTGTTAGTTTTTTACGGTGTTGGGTTCGATGTTGTATTCTTCTGAACGTTTTCGTTTTTGCAATGTAGTGTTTTTTTATTTTTTTATTTATTTATATTTTTTTGACTGGGGCTTCCGACATCTAGGTCATTTCAGCTCCAACTAAGTCTATATTCTATTTCCCCTTTCAAACATTACATTCATACAAATAAATACTATCATACACATAAATAAAACCATACAGTACACTTATTTCATTTGGTCGGTGGAGTACTTGATATTCCTCCACCGACCAATACTCAAACTAATCTAGATTGTGGTCGATGGAGTACTTTTATAAATATTCCGCCATCGACCCCGAACACATACTCATACGCTCTCAACGTTCGAGGGGCGATGATGTTATATTTCACCCTCAACCCTCGCCATTCACGCTAATAAATACATGCACTAAGACAAAACATATAGACACAACGTGTTTAGTGTAGTGTTTTAATTGGCGTGAAGTGTGTGAATGTGAGTTTGTTTGCGGGTTTATGAGTTTTCCGTCTTTATGTGTTATTTGTTTGTATATTTCAAGATTCGTCAGTACAGTAAAAAGTTGAGGTTTTGTCCTTTTTGTGCGTGGGGTATTAACGTCATGCTTGTTTCTATTGTGTTTGGTTCGTCGGTGCGATGTATTAAGTGTGGAGCGTAATTTGATTTTCCGTCATTGTCTGAAGGGTCTAACGTGTTCTTTGAATCGATCCCTTAATTTTCTTCCAGCCTGCCCAATGAATGTGTCTCTGATAGTATTAACACCGTTATTGTCTAGCGGGAGAGTTGTGTCTATGTTAGTTTTTAGAAACAAAGAAACTAACAAAGAAAAGCTCAACAACCTCAAAATGGTGAAAGCATTTATAACGGGATGCCCTCTAGTAAGGTTTGTAAAAAGGCGGTCTCCCAGAGGTGTATTCATGAGTGAGTCAGCATTCGAACTGGGATGAAGATCATTGCCAAAATCAAGACGATTATTATAAGCATAATTTTTTTTTTAATTTGGAGAGCGAGACCGCAACTGGGGGAGGGGTGCCCGGACTTTTGTGTTAGCTATTTCTTGCACAAACTGCATAATAAAAACAACTCCAAAACCACTATAAGCGAGTAGAAGAAAAAAAAACTTACTTAACGGTTTAGTTTGCCCAAATTGCAACACCAACCTCCTTTATAATAAAATACCATGTTTTGGATAGTAAAAAGTTGAAAATAAATTAATGCTGGCTTAGATAAAAGGCCGCCTCATCGGACGGTTTTAATTTCTTACCAACTTTGGCGCTTTGAAGAGAGTAGAGAAGATAGGAAAGTGTTTTTTTTTTGCACCCATGTTAAAGAGAAAGTGCGAAAACGCACAAGGGTTCACTTTACCTACATTTTATTCGTAAATAAAAAGCCTCTTTCCCTCTCTATTTAAACATTCATTTAAACGGAGGAACTGCGGACCTCATGATATCAAACGCGCGTAATGTCAATTGTCAACTGTTTCTCGAATATAAATAACAAATCTAAAAGTTGCTAAGCTAAGTCTATGAAATGTGAATATTATTGAAAAGTGGTCGTTGGTATTACTATATGTTGTTATGTATATTTAAACTACAAACTTCCAGAATTGTTCGATACGAAAAAGGAGCCAGTCAAGAGGAAAGATGGAAGGTGGAAATCATTATTAATTATAGAAATTCTCCAGTCGATTTTATCGCTAGCCAGAATGAAGGATTCGATATCTCGGGATTACCTGTTTCTAACAAAGCCACCGCCTGGTCTAAGCTCTTGTTTGGAAGTTTACGGCTGTCGGTCCATGAGACCCCTCAGGGGTCGTAAGGTCTCCGCGTTCTCATGTCCGGCCGGTCGAAGCGATAAATCAGAACGCCTTCTACGAGAGGCAATAAACAATGGGAATAACTCGAAACCGTCATGTTTCCGGACATTTATGGAAAAGGGATTTCGACCCTCGCTTTTATTTAATATTGCACGGACGAACTGGGGTTAAAAAAATAAAATAACTTTTTCTTAATCCTACAAAATTATAACTATTACAACCACAGTATAATTGACGATATACGAACATTAACGTCTATATTCAGCTTTTGCTTGTACGATTAATGTATAAATCCGCACATACCGGTCTCATTAATTAAAAGAAGAAGATACAAGTAATTTAAGGAAGTTTAAAAACCGTAAAGAATGACAATTAACAAAGTCTAGTGCATAGAGAACACCAAATGAGATTACTCGGCAGAACTGACTAAGTACTCGACACCTTTCTACTTCATTACAAAGGACGTTTAGATTGTACTTCCTTCAATTGGCTATAATTACAAAACAACCGACCAAACAGATATAACCCCACGTATTCTCATTCGACTTTGACCAACATCCACGTCGACAGCGCTAGAATGACCAAAAAACTTAAGAGACGACGAAAAACGACCAAAAACGTCCAACCATAATTCGTATCAGTTACAATATCACAACCATAAGATTTTACTTTGAATCTAGTTTTTTTAAAAATTATACTTTTGCATGGTTGAAGTTTTGTTAAATGAATTTCAAAAAATCACCTTTTTCATTTCATTACCGACGTTTCGATCTTTATTCGGGTCATTTTAAAGGCATAAATTGTAGGGTTAATCCCGTAGTGTCAAGTTTGTTAAGTGCATACGTAGTGAAATGGTACCAATTTCACATTCATTTATACGAACTCCTCCTCGTGCTGACAACCAGTACAAACTATTTATTTCCAAAGGGGTTTGCTAAGGAAATAAATGAATAGCTTCTGTAAAAATAGTCCGAATTTCACCAGGTCGAAACGTTGGCTATCAATTGAAACAGGTGTATTTGTTTTATTTCATCAAACTGGGTGAGATATTGTTACTGGCACGAATTTTGTTTTTGGTTGGTTTCCGTCTTCTTAATTTTTTTAGTCAATCATTAATGAGAGGACGTGGGGCTATGTGTATTTATTGTGAAAAACATGCCATTGCGAATCGATTCTTTTTCAGTTCCTATCTGTTATTGGTATTTTTCTTGGCATTACAGAATTTTAGCCTGTAATATATTATCTTGATGGAATAAACAAAAAAGAAATTAGTTAATTTTTTTTTAAGCACGGTCAGTTTGTTAAGGTAATTTTAAATTCAACTAACTCTATTTAAATTTATATGAACTCCGCCTTCCAGGCCTGACATACTGTACCAACACTTTTCTGAGAGCTTTGCCAAGGAAATAATTGAATGGCTTGGGTAAAAACCATTTTGTGAGAATTGGAATTTACTACCTTTTTGTAAGAAGACTAGAGAATTTATTAAAGCCATAAAACCATTGGCATCTTTACAAAACGGAAATGCTCAATTTTCCAGATTGCGAAGTCGTTAAATCCTATTTAGTCCAGAAAAAATAACTTTCACCGTCCGCTGTATCGAAATTTGTAGATAAAAAAGTTAAATTTGAATAATTTATGGTCTTGCATTCGAAGTACTTAAGCAACAGAACAAAAGTTAATAGTTCGAGATTCGTGATAGATGTAATCTCAAAACGGGCAATTAGGGCAACATCAATATTTAGAAATTACACACAATTTTTATTTTTATTTTAGCCCTATTGGTAACTTTTGTTCTTTAATAATACATTGCAAAGCACACGAGAGGTTAGAAGATGAGTAGCCATTTTGTCATTTCGTCCATATATGAACAGTAGACAAGTTTAAATATTTATAGAATGAAGGTCAATGGTTAGGTAAGAAAATAAATAATTTTTTTTTGTAACTGCATTTTCTTTGAAACAATTTGTCAGTCTGATGAAAGCAGATCTAACACATCTGAAAATATAAATATATAGGATACAAAATATAGATATACACATGAGACACTGTTCACTGACCATGAGTTACACATTTCAGTCATACAAAACGATTGCCCAAATTTATCTTTGATACCGGCTCCCCTAAGTGTAAAAAACCTGCAGGACCGCATCTTAGACATGTTGTAGATAAAGCAGATGATCGGATATGACGGATAAGACGGGTTGAATTGCATGAATTTGAATCCAAAAAAATTGAAAAAATAACAAGAATCTTATAACACGAAATGTATTTCTAAAATCTGTTTGTGGTGAACATAATCCTTTCGGCATACACAATTCATTTATGTAGAATTCATTTAATTGTTCCGGCAATTATTATTGAATGTTATTTAAAAAACAGAATTCTTATGAACCGAATTCTTAATTGTTAAAATTTTTCGAAGTACGGTGGGTATTTCAAGTTTTCGTAAACATGTAGTATGATGATTGAATTCTTGATGCCTACTTGCGCAATCATGGTTATCAGATTGGTCAACAGGTATTACATATGCGCAAACACGGACCCCTCTTGAAATGCATCAATTTGACAGACCAATTTTCATTTATTGGAATTTCACACCCGTCACCATTTCCCCTAGGAGTACAGCCCATGTATTTTATGTGCGTAATCCTTCTGACGAGGAACAAACAAAAAATGTTATGGGACCATTAATTTCAGAATCCTCCCTCCCGCCCCATTTAGCAATATGAGGGATAGAGTTTCTAAAAGTAAGTGACACGGATTGAATTATTGCCGCCGGGGAAAAGAAGACACGTGTTATGGAAGGTGGATTTGGTGGAAGCCCCGTCGTGAAACGGATGGAAATCGGCTCGCCGGGAGGAAATTCGAGTCACAAACTCACCTCGGGAGGCGTAGAACCCGGATGCCTTCAATAAAATTTTACCCGATCCTTTAAACCGCACGTGAGGTTGTTAATCTTAAAGGTATAATCTTCTAATTAAGATTAACGGCACTGTTTACGCTTTTATTATTAGACAGGGGTGTAACGAGCCTATATAGCTTTTCAAAAGGTATTAAACTAGCTTTCTTATCCGACTGGATTAAAACACTACATGCCCGGCCTAGCCCGTTATCTTTTTCGTGACTGGATGCCGCTCGGAAGATACGAATTAACGAGATGCGGAGTTTCGATAAATGTGCCAATATAGATAGGTGATGATTATGAAAAGGTTCGTTTGAAGGTTAAAAAACAGCGAAAGCCAGTGCTTATAATGGCCTGATTATATCAAAATGACACACGAATAATCGTGGGAACTTTAAATACTGATAAAAATGGTTACATAAAGTGATTATATTAATTCAAAAATGGAAAAAGATGGTTCTTTTCGCACACTAGTTTTGAAGTTCGAATTGTATCATCATCAGCCAATGCAAGTTATTTACAAGTGCGTATTCCACGCAGGCTGTACACAGTGACTTGCAAACCTGTAGACAATTTGAACGCTCCACACATTCCGACAACAATAACAAGATGAAATAGCTAAACAGTATTTTATTTGCAATTAATATATGTATTTATTGATGTTATACTCTGTAGATTGAGAGTAAGCAGGGGGAGTTGGGCACTGTCAACACGACACGCAAGAATGGCACAATTACACAGAAAACAAACACTTTGAGCCCTGAAGATGATCTCAATAAAGATCGAAACGTTGGCACGATAAACAAATTGTTTTTCTGAAACCTACATCACACCAAACCGCATCTCACGATTTCTGAATAATTATTTAATTTTTCAATAACCAAGATTAGAGTGTGTCGCTCCACAAATTATCTTATTATCTTATCATAAATGATCTATTATTATTTTCGCCCATAAGTTTTGGAAAGTATGTATTTATTATACTACAAACTATAACATTTATTTTTTAATTCTAATTAGAATTAATTAAGGTTTTTAGTTGAGATAAAAAAGTCAATGGCACGAGCGAGATTCGAACCCACGATCTTCGGCTAGATACGCTGCTGCTCTACCACTTGAGCTACCGTGACCTCGATCCACTCGGCCACTAACTTCCCATCTCAACCACACCTTTTGAATTTGTCCCTCCTTTTTGCCATTTTTCAAATGCTGTGTAATCGGATTGGATTCTCGGCGACAAATGAAATGGCCACGGAGATGCACTACATTTAACTTATTAAATTCACTAGTTTTCGTGGTCCGCTTGACCAATTAATACCTTTCAATTAATTAAGGTTTTTAGTTGCCAAAACACAAGTACTTTCACACAAAATTTTATATAAAGTTTAAGGTTTTTAGTTGAGATGAAAAAAAGTTAATGGCACGAGCGGGATTCGAACCCACGATATTCGGCTTGATACGCCGCTGCTCTACCACTTGAGCTATCGTGACCTCGACCCACTCGGACACTAACTTCCCATAACAACCGCACCTTTTTTGAATTTTCCTTCCTTTTTGCCATTTTTCAAATGTCGTGTAATCGGATTGGATTCTCGGTGCCAAATGAAATGGCCATGGAGAGCTTTAGTGAAGTGTACTTCGTCTAAATTCATTAAATTCACTAATTTCGTGGTCCGCTTGACCAATTAATATATTACAATTAATTAAGGTTTTTAGTTGAGATAAAAAAGTCAACGGCACGAGCGGGATTCGAACCCACGATCTTCGGCTAGATACGCCGCTGCTCTACCACTTGAGCTATCGTGACCTCGATCCACTCGTACACTAACTTCCCATATCAACCGCACCTTTTTTGAATTTTCCCTCCATTTTGCCATTTTTCAAATGTCGTGGATCCCGATTTTGTCTGTTTATATATACACTTCACATTTGCTGCCGCTTATCTCGATCGTTTGTTGCTTTGTGAACATTTGAGAAAGTTTTGAGTTTGTTCTACTGACAAACTATAATATTACCAACGCTGACAGAAAATTATATGTAAATTGAAAAATATATCTCCCTAACAACCCATTTGGCATAATAAACTTGTTGCATAGTTTAAAACAGGGATAGTATGAAAAACCTTTTTTTTTTTCACTAAAATTACATCATAAATGGAATTTCCATTATTGCTTCAATGCTTTAACGTATTGCTTTAAGCTTTGCTACAATGCAAAATCTAACATCTGACGTCTGTACGTGACTTATACCACATTAATCTATAAAATGAAAATACCATTTACTTAAATATCGATCCTAATAGAGCATCAGCGAAATGTTAATTACATCGTAGTATTTGTTGCACGTCGACATTAATTAGCAGACGGCGTCAGACATAATATATACGTATATCTTTTAGCTGAATTACTGAAAATTGAGGTAAAACTAGTCCGTTTTCAGTTTGTGATGTAATTAAAAATTAGCAAAATCATTTCTCATCAATTTGATTCGGCTAGTCTCTGTTGTTTCACACACCCGAATGTAGAAGAAGGCAAAATGCCATTATTAAGAATAAGCGGACAAAGATAATGAGGACGACCGGAGTTGTTAACAAATAGAATGGAAAAATATTGTAAATTTGATAGATGGTGAACAGGTTGGAACGACATGTCAGAAGAGTAAATGGGCCAATCATGGAAATGCAATAAAAAGTTGCTTAAAAGATTGCTATATAGCAATCCCTTAAAAGCATTCATGTTTACATACATATTTGATAATTGAATAAACATAACAAACTTTCTTCTTCTAAATCTGTTTGACAATACGGAACTGAACTGAGAATTCGTTATATCTTAACATAAGCCTTGACGAAGAAACAAGGCTTCCTACTTATGTTCTTATTTCCGCAAAAGAAGGAACATGCATTTGTTTGACTTAAATTCGATTTTATAGTTGATACATGATCATAAAAAAATAATATGAATAGTATCCATTTTATTAAAATCAATTTGACATATTTTTAGTACTAATAAATCATTTATATTATCACTCGTCCAAAACTTCAAATTCACTTGTTTTCAACAACAAGTTAACCAATTTCCATTTCCAATATGTCTATATTGATGTATATAAAACACACTTCATTATAAAATCTTTCTTTTGGTTCTGTAATTTTTGCACATTAACTATGATAATGTGTAATTGAGCAAAATATTTATAAATGTGGTTAATGTGGTCACTTTTAATGAATGTCTGTAAGTTTTTAAGTGAATCATTTAGTACGTAGGTAGGGCTTTAATTTCACGGACCCAGAATTACAATCCAAAGTACTTCAATTAATTAAGGTTTTTAGTTGAGATAAAAAGGGGGTGAGATATTTATCGTAGATGGGGTTGAGATGGGAAGTTAGCATCCGAGTGGATCGAGGTGATAGCTCATGTGGTAGAGCAGCGGCGAATCTAGCCGAAGATCGTGGGTTCGAATCCCGCTCGTGACACTGACCTTTTTATCTCAACTAAAAACCTTAATTAATTGAAATATATTAATTGGTCAAGCGGACCACTAAAACTAGTGAATCCAAAGTAAATCCAAACGGTGGTTTTACCAATAGAAAAATCCCGAAACCTCGATGATAGAAATAAATTAAGTTATTAAATAAGTATAAACACATACAATGTGGGCAAACTTGGCATCAACTTCATCCATTAGCATAAATTGCCGTCGTCTCTCCAGAACCTGAACTTCATACAAGCATTAACCAAAACCATCAGTCTGTGGTAAGGCCGTTAGGGGGGGGGGGATAAACGGGGACGTACTCATGGCAATGTGACGAAAAACGTGAAGCGTGGTTGCCGAAGAGTGCGAACATGTGTTAGCAAATTCTGTAAAACTGCCTTCCCAACAATCGCTTTTATATCCTTTTTTAAAAAGATAGTTCCTACTCACAGTAAGTTGTTTTGCAACGATCCGGATTTCGAGCTTTTAGCTCATCATCAGGTGGAAGGAGTTCAACAGCCTGATGATGGGCTAAAAGCTCGAAATTCGGATCGTAGCAAAACAACTTACTGTGAGTAGGAACTATCTTTAAAAAAAAGATATTGACCACCGCACTCACTCTACCATCCATTATTTCTATCCCTTTTATATACTGGCTGGCCCCAAGTCATTGGTCAAATATTCAAGATCTTATAAGAACTCGAACGCTGAGGAAAAAAATTATAGCAACCTGGGTCCGTCAGTACAGAGCTAGGGTTATGTAACTTTTTTAAAATCAACTTTTTTTGTTGATAGGATCTGGTTTAAGAGAAATTCAGCCGGGGCATATGTGCACACACACACACACACACACACACACACACACACACACACACACACACACACACACACACACGTTCACAAGCTCGTATTTTTTTACAAAAGCTTCGAAACAGAAAAAAATTAACCAGACGTTTGTTGAAAGGATAGAGAACAAGAAATTGGAAAGAAATTCTTGATCCGGAGACGCCTTGGGAACTTAACAACAGCAATTTATTACACGTGAAATTAAATAGGACGAGTATCCCTCGGAAGTGTTTCTCTTCCTCTCAGCTAAACCCCGAGCATTCAGAGGAACTAATAGAATTTACTTTTCTCCGTCAAGAAGAATGAAATGTCTTAAGAGATGTCTCCGGCTTAAAACAGGCTCTCACGTATTAAGACCTTTTACCGTAAGATTGAGATTAAAGTAAGATTCGAATAAAAGCTATAAACGATCCATGAAATTCACTTACTTTCATTTTATGATTGTTAACTTTATTAAAAAAATTATTTACATAAAGATGAGCATCATACATTAATTTTCGATTAACATTTGATTTCAGGTGTTCCACCAGATTATGATAATTTGACTTTTAAAAAATATTTATAGAGAGGTATTTTTCCATGCAGATGGGAGTGTACTAAAAGGAAGATTATCAACGTATACCTGAATCTATGATTGGACGAATTGGAAACGTTGACGAGCAATAATTTTGATAAACCTAAGAGTAAGTAGAGTGAAATACGAGTAGGGCAAGAGGAGCTGTATGGTTAAAAAAATGGTAGGACAGGTTGGTAGATAATCTGTGATTGATCGAGTGGAAAAATATGAAAGGAGAGTAAAAGAGGTGAGCGGATTCCCATTTCTGCGGTGGAGAAATTGGGATTGATGGCGTAATCCCTTTATCCCGTAGGGACCCACGTCTCTGGCCGGAGGAAGAAAAATTGCTGAGTGCGGATCGGAATTAATTTGCCGAAGTAACCTAATGGAAAACGTAATCGCTACAATGTAAGGGCAACTCATGTGCGTGATATTGATGTAGACTTTCATGGCGTGAGTCGTTTCCGACCGGGTCGCAACCGACGACAACTCAAATGAAAGACTTCAAGAACTTCATTCCTTCGTTTCTATCTCACTAAGTGATTGAGTCATCATTTATGGAAATTCAATGCAATTGAGTCAAATGGGTTATTGTACAAAAGCTTTCTCGAAAACAAGTTTTCTCCGTTCAGTTTCCAAACCGAACTTTGGAATTAGTATATGGGCTTTGGTTTTCTTGTTTATTTAGAGCCGTACTCATTACAAATTGTTAAATAAATCAAGAAAGGGGTTTTCCAAAGAAATATTATGGTACAGAGCAAATAGAAAGGGGCGTCGCGTCCATGGCTGCAACCGAACGTCCATTAGGCGGCTGATCACTGTAATCGGTAAAAGTAAACAAATAAATAATAAAAAAATCTTTATCCTACACGCATATTATTTAATTTGTAAATTGTTTTTTAAATTTAGTACATAGGCTGTTTTTTTGCTGAAAAATAAATCACACAAAGAAAGTAATATGGCCTAAAAACTATTTTATAAAGAACAAAATAAAAGGAAAAGGAGCCTTATCATTATGCGCTTAGTTTTTTAATTTTTAAATATGTTTTTCATGTTTATTTAGACCATGATAGATTGCAAATTTAGTAATAAATCGAGTTCATTGTACAAAAAAATATTATTACATAGCATAGAATAAACAGAAAAACCTATAATAGTTTTGTTTTCGACGCTCGTATTTAATTCCATTTTTCTTTTTTATTTATCGAGCAGTCTGCAAGGGAATATTCTCATTCTGCCGTAAATACGAATGGGCACGACGCAAAATTTGAGGAAAAAGTAAAGTAGGTATCCCTTGAAGAAGGCCCAAAAAAACCGAAACGTTGGACAATAAAATGTTTTGAATAGAAACCTAATTCTTATATCTTCCCTGGACAATTCCCCAACAAATAAACACAAGAAATAGAAATTCTAATAGCTTATGTGCACGTATATGATTAAGTGCATAAAATTAAAAATTCTCTTCACAATCAGAACTTTTATAAATCCAAGGGTAATGACTTACACTTTTGCAAATTGAATCTTTACATTTAAAATTTAATTTATGGCCATTTTTGCTTATTGTAACCTCAGATGTTGAGTATACCGACGAATAATTTCTCCTCAAATAATTAGGTCATCTCAGAGTCAGATTCATATGAAAATTTTTTTAAAATTCCTTTTTTGTTCTTTACTTAAATAATTTTTAAAATATTTGGATTCGAAGGGATTATTGGGGGGGGGACTAAACCTTCGTATGTTGTGTCCTTGGATGTATGTTCTTCCTATTTGTTTGTGGCTATCAACGCGTTATGTGGCAATCTTTCCGTACTTTATAGATTTTGTTATTGCAAATATATGTTTCGTACATTTTGGCCGTTTTTTCACTATTATTCTTTGTAATTCTTCTAAAAGGTATTTATTTTCTTGTTCTGTTGAAAGTAAACGTGTAACTGTTGTAAATGTATTCAACGTTTTACAAGAAAGAGGGTAAAAGTACAAGTGAAGTCATGTAAGATCATAAAATCTCATTTAGTTTTCATGAACAGATATAGAAAGAAAAAAGTGCTGGATTATTTCAAGCATAGGTTTTTTATCTCCACTAAGCCAAAGAAAAACGAACCAGAACAACATTTACCTAGACTTAATAATAATAATAATTACTTTATTTAGAAATCGTGAGAAGCGGTCTGGTGTGATGTAGGTTTCAGAAAAACATTTTCTTTATCGTGCCAACGTTTCGATCTTTATTGAGATCGTCTTCAGGGCTCAAAGTGTTTGTCTTCTGTGTAATTGTGTCATTCTTGCGTATCGTGTCGAGAGTACCTAACACGGTTAATGGTCACTAATCACCACACAATAATAATTACAATTAATTAAGGTTTTTAGTTGAGATGAAAAAAAGTTAATGGCACGAGCGGGATTCGAACCCACGATCTTCGGCTAGATATGCCGCTGCTCTACCACTTGAGCTATCGCGACCTCGATCCACTCGGACATCAACTTCCTATCTCAACCCCACCTTATGAGTTTTCCCTCCTTTTTGCCATTTTTCTAGCCTTTTTTTCATCTCAATTAAAAACCTTAATTAATTGTAATGTATTAATTGGTCAGGCGGACCACGAAATTAGTGAATTTAATAATAATAATAATAAAAATGTGTGGTGTTTAGTGCCCGCTACTTGATGATTATTTGGAAGTCGTGATGCCGTCTGGGCACTCTCAACACGACAGACAATAATGACATATCTACACTGAAAACAAACACTTTGAGCCCTGAAGATGATCTCACTAAAGATCGAAACGTTCGCACGATAAAGAAAATGTTTTTCTAAAACCTACGCCACACCAGACCACATCTCACGATCTCCAAATAATAACAATGTTAATAATAAAGATAAAAACCTTTTTTTTCGTTTTTGCGTTTTTAAAAATTTGCGTATACTTGTTAAAACGTTAGAAACTTTCAGTTTTCGTGCCAAATAATTTTAATTTATAACGAAATTTATATACACATTTAGTATTGCACGTCATTGACTAGTATACGTTGAATATTTACTTTATATTGTATAACCCTTGATATACCGGGATCGATTTTTCAAGCTATTTTTCAAATTTTCGCCTGTTTTATTGTTTAATGAGATGGAAAATTAATTATTTTATAATTAATTAACTGTCTTCAAACCTTATAAGGAATAATAAATTATGAATTACTGGACGGTATAAATTTATCTATATCATTACAAAGAGGATATAGGCCAGTGAGGTTAAAATTTAATGTTTTTTAAAAGTGTTAACAAAGTTTGCTTTCTTTCTTTTACGAAAGTTCGTAACAGCAGAGGTCATATTAACCCTCGGGGTGCTGGTGTTTAAAAAAAAACATTTCTAAATATGTCGTGTTTGAATGCAGAGCGGCTGGATTTGAACCCGGGACCTGTACGTTACGGTGATGAGGGTCGTGTCAATGCATAAACCGTCGTTTTATCAAAGGAGATTGCAAGCAACAAAATAATTTCTTTGTAGTTATGAATTATTGTTCAGGTAATGTTCAAATATCACTGACAAATTGCTAAGGAAGTGCTGAAGGTCCCTGATTTTGGAAGGAGATCCTTATTTTAGGAAAAAATGGGCATAGTCATTTTTTTAGTTTATAGTTTATAAGAGCCAGTTCGAACGATTTTCCGTATTATTCACAGAGGGACTGTAATTATCACTAAATATTTAGTGACCACTAAAAGTGGGACAAACCAACTGGAGAAACAGCTTACAATTCGTGGGAGGTAGTAAATTTTACGTATTGAATGCCTAGGGTGGAGACTCGTGTCGGCTTAATAGCGTGTAACCAGTTTTTGTAGTATTTTTCTAAATAATAAAACCTATTTTTCTGTGTTGCAAGTATTTCCAAATACTGTGTACTCTTCTCTCATCCTACTTTTATTTCACTACTACTACCATATTTTGTGTTGCAATATAAGCCAGTTATCATTTACTGATCTATGTTATTTGTAACATAACTTAAAAAATTGATTTTTCTCGCAATCCTGAAAAAATGATGACCTCATTTTCATAATGAGCTTTCCCCCATTCTCCTTCCACGGGGTACCTTAGGTAACCGTCTACTGGCGGACTCGCTTTTGCAAAATATTATATGAGGCATCTATATCTCAAGGTAAAGGTTCCTGGTTCGAATCCAGTGTCCCTGCATTTGAAACAAACATACTTACAAACTATAATTAATTAAGGTTTTTAGTTGAGATAAAAAAGTCAATGGCACGAGCGGGATTCGAACCCACGATCTTCGGCTAGATACGCCGCTGCTCTACCACTTGAGCTATCGTGACCTCGATCCACTCGGACATCAACTTCCTATCTCAACCCCACCTTATGAGTTTTCCCTCCTTTTTATCTCAACTAAAAACTTAATTAATTATAATATATTAATTGGTCAAGCGGACCACGAAATTAGTGAATTTAATACTTACAAACGTTTTGGTATCTTTTTCAAACATTGGCCCTAGGGGGTTGATTGCTGTTACGAAACCCCGTTAAAAATAAATAAATAAAAACATTGTGGTACTTGTTGCATTGTCAGTTATCAACAACGCCATTTTGAAACAATTTAAAGGCCAACTACATGTAGTTAAAAAGCACAATTGAGTTGTATTTTTCATAAATAATCATAAACTTTTTTACATATTTATGGAATCCTACGTAAGTCAGTTAACATTTATCGGTATGTGCTATTGTCAAGTAAATAAAAAGGCCTAGTTTTCATACGATATTTATAAAGACAGTACGGACAGGAAGGCTAAAGTCAGTACGCCGTAGGCTTTAGAAGAATGGCATTGTGTAATTGTGTTTGCGATTGTGTAAATAAAGATAGTATAATATTCAGTGATTTTTCATCCTGATAAATATTACGCTGTTCCCCTACAATATATATATATATATATATATATATATAGACACACTCAGCTGGGTGACCGGACTAGCTTCAACTCCCGAAGATGGTTAAGTTTGGTGGGGGATGTACCGAACGAAACTCGAAGCGGCAATTCCGTGACCGGCGGGCGGTATTTAATTATACCTGATCTCCGACCCTGGGCGGCCTTCGATCCTTCGACCTTTTTCAAGAACTTGTTTGATTTGCGGGCTAAACGAGAGAACGAGAAACTTTTCATTTTTCCCGGCCGGAGAGGATGTAAACAAGTCGATAAGCCATCTCTTCATTGTCCGGAGCCCTATCTCCGTAGTATATCAATTTCAATCGACCTTGTTTGTTCATTTACCCGAGCAATTAACCGCTTAAATATATAATGCCAGGTGTAGAATTGTAACATTGTAATTAAGTTTCACTTTATAATTCTGCCTACTGCATTGAACCCTCGACCCACAAACGGCTTGCAATGAAAATATCCAAAAAAAAAAAGTTCTCGAATCTTTTCAAGACATTTATTTTCATATATTAACAAGAAGAATATAAACAAATAATACCGGCAAGAGAAAAATAATGGTGATAAAATGAATTCTTGTTAATATATTTATATTATTATACATTATATTATTATTTACATAAATATTTATTATTAATTTAAATTATTATTACTTATGTTATTATATATTTCAAAGAAGCCATTAGGTCTGCCTAGTAAAATTATTATCTAGTTAATACGAAGATATTATTATAAAATTAGTTACAGGGACTATCATATAGAATTTAAAAGAGTTAAAACATCTGTGCACATCAGTTATGATGAGTTATTGATAGTGAATAACGTCTAAATTTAAAATAAAACTGATTTTTCAAAAGCTGAAGCACCCAAAAATGGTCGAGATCTACAGATAGAAGGGTGAGCTTAAACTTTACCTTAATATTTAAATGTAGACAGATGGGAGAAAACCAACCTAAAACAGAAAATAAGCTTGATTAGAAACATTACAAACCTTAAAGCTTGTGAAATGAAAAAGATACATTTCCAAATGAGAGAACTATTTAGAAATTACGGTACTTTGCAGTCTGTGGGTTTTATCCAACGAGCGTAAGATTAGTTACCAGTGAGAGTGGAAGAAAATGAGTCAAAACTACATCAACGACACCGACGGGTACGATTCAATTTCAACTTTCATTTCTTTAAATCGTGAAAAAATTTGACTTGCAATATCCACTTCGTAATTTTTATTTTATTTATTTATTTAAATTCGACGATTTTTATCTATCGTTAGATATACCCGAGATATGAAGAGGACCGGAGATGAGCTTGGCTGTTTTTAGTCCCATAATCCTTTCAATTTATAATTGTATAACTTTATGTATTAGGCAATTGCTCTTTTTCTGTGGGCATTTGAAAATTTAGAAAAGAGTTTTTTGTCCGACGGGGGTCGTACATATTTTCACATTGCACGCTGTATGAACTCTCGATCGCATAGTGGACAGTGTACACACTAAATCGCCTTGCTTTCTTGAACATTAAATAAGATTTTATTGATGATTAGGATTAGGTATGTGGTCCAAAATAAAGTAGTTGTATTTTTTGCCAAACTTTCGGCTTTTCATTAAGCCTTCCTCAAGGCTGTAAAGAAGAGTAAATATAATTATTTTAATGGCATGGGCTCACAATAAAACAATGTTTGACATGTACTTTCGGATAATTAATTCAAATATAAATACAAATAAAAGCGGCATGTTTGGTAATTCTGTCATTTTTTTCTGGTGTTCTTACATTATACAACATTAAGTTTTTACAGTTTAACAAATAAATAATCTAATTAATAAATTCTTTTAATTCTTTTTCAATTAATTTTCTTTTCAATTAATTAAGGTTTTGGTTGAGATAAAAAAGTAAATGTCACAAGCGGGATTCGAACACACGACCTTCGGCTAAATACGGCGCTGCTATACCACTTGAGCTATCGTGACTTCGAACTACTCGGACACCAATTTCCCATCTCAACTCCCCCTTTCGAATTTTCCCTCCTTTTTGCCATTTTTCAAATGTCGTGTAATTTATTTGATTCTCGGCGACAAATAGACACGGAGAGCTTTAGTGAAGTATACTTCATTTTGCTTATTACATTTTGTTAGGTTTCGTAGTCCGCTTGACCAAATAAATTCTTTTCAATTAATTAAGGTTTTGGTTGAGATAAAAAAGTAAGTGTCACAAGCGGAATTCGAAACCACGACCATCGGCTAAATACGCCGCTGCTATACTACTTGAGCTATCGTGACTTCGATCCACTCGGACACCCACCACCTGAAAAATGGCAAAAAGGAGGGAAAATTCAAAAAGGTAAAAAAACCGTAGTTAAGAAGAGAATTTATTAGGTCAAGCGGACCACGAAACCTTACCTAATTAATAAATATATTTATAATAACTCGTAATAAACTGCATGCAATTTTATAAAGGAGGCAACCTTCCTGTTGTATCGATGAACTCGATCATTGTTCGTTTTAATAAAGTTAGTAAAGATCATTTTCATGAACAAATAGATGGTGTAGCAATGGAGGCCACCTATCACCTTTAATTTCAAATTTCGTAACGAATGAACTGCTGGATTGGATTATATTAAATTTCAATTCCGTCATAAAATTAATCAAAAAATATGTAGACGATCTTCTACTGGTAATAAAAGAGTTAGATTTGGAAATGATATTACATGCTTTTACCTCATACCATCCTGCGCTACAATTTACGTATGAAATTGACAGGACGTATGAAAGGACAGCTCCTATTTCCAGATGTAATGGTGATACGGTACAACGGAAACTTAGTGACAAATTGGCACTGCTAACAACGAGTTCAGATAGGTTATTACATTTCTCATCATTACATTCATTTCGAATGAAGATTAATGTGGGTTATAACCTCATCGACCGTGCTTTTAAACTAAGTGACCCTCAATTTAACCCCAAAAATAAAAGAAAAAATAAGTAGTATATTCAAGAATAATGGGAACCCCATGTCTCTAATCAATAGGTTATTAAAACGAAGCATGGGCACTAATACACTACCAAATTCTGCTATGTCGGAGGAAAAAATTTCAACCGTTACTTTGCCGACAAAGCGAAGAGTATTCTGAAGGACATCGCCAACAATGAGAAGAAACTTCCATCGGCTATCGATCAGAGAACTTTTTTGTTGAAATGCAGACAACACAAGGCCCTGAAGATGATCTCAATAAAGATTGAAACGTAGGTATGATAAAGAAAATGTTTTTATAAAACCTACGTCACACCAGATCGCTCCCCACGATCTTCAAATAATCATTAGTTAAATTATTTATTTGTTAAACTGCAGTAAACTTAATATTATATAAAACAATAACATAATAACAAAAATTGACAGAAGTACCTGAACGTGCCACTTTTATTAAGTATCTATAAGTTCATTGCAAACATTGTTTTATGGAGAGCCTAGGCCATTAAAATAATTATTTTTATTCTTCTGTAGAGTCCTGAAAAGGCTTAATAAAAAAAAACGAAAGTTGGCAAAAAAATAGGACTACTTCAGTTTGGATAAGCCTGATCAATTGTTAATAATCTCTGGTCGATAATTCTCTGTGTGATAAGATTATTCACTAATGATAAATACTTGCTGTATTATTTATATAATCATGTCTGCTTATTGGGAAAACAATTCAGCCTTTAGGTTAGAATTTATGCAACTAGTACAGTGAAGAGACAAGTTTCTGTTTCTTTAAATATAATTAATGAAATACAAAGACTGGTAAAATCTAGACATGATTAATAATCTTTAGTGATAAGTTACAAATATACATTTTTAATTTAAATTTATTTACTCAGAAATCTATTTAAATTTACCCCTTTTGTTTGTGTCAAATGTTTTAAGGATAAAATAAATTTTTTATTAATATACAATATCTTCTTGAAAAAAGGCGACTACTTTCATGAATCCCTGTATTGTAAATTTGTGGGAGGGATTTAAGTTTTAAGGTTAAATAAGACAATCAATTCGATGTATAGATTATGGTACAATGTTGTGGGATATAGCGTGAGCAAAATACCCTACTTTGTGAGAAGTGGAGAACTTCTTTATTTTAAGCATTGCTCCCAAGGTTAAGGAACGTAAAAAAGAGATGCAATTGATCCTGGAGCTATGGTTAAACATTCAGTCGAAAAACTGCCCCGAGGTGCACTTCATGAGGATGGCACTTCTAAATTCAACCAACAATCTATTTGTCCAAGAACTTTCAAAATTGCCTTTTTAACTATTCCGCCAGTACCGACTTCGAAAAAGACCTCCCGTTTGCTAAATTTTTAAGGAGTCGCGTGCCCAACCCTCGCAACGGTTATCCTTAACCCTATTCAAAATTTAAACAAGGGCTATTAAGAACAATCCCCCTTTTAAATTGTTGTACAGGCATCTAACAGTACTGTTACGTGAATTATTGAAAATAAAAATGATGGATTAACATGCACTTGATGTCACTGTTTATATTCTTGAGACACCCAATATGTATTTGACGTCGATTATTAAAAACGATGTCGATGAAATACCATTCGAATCTCATTAGGATTTATCGACTGTATAGCAAAAATTACCCTAATGGAATTGCCAGCTAAGTAAATTTGTATGACATTTCGTCGAGTCGGTCCCTGTGGGATGGATTTTGAATAATTTCACCTAGGTCTAATGGAAAAAGAGACTCGAGGTAAAATCGAAGTTTAACCAACATCACAGAGCGGAGTTTATGGCTGAAAGAGATAATCCCGGAACTGGTGTATTTCCTTGTAGTATTCCCGCATTCATTTTTTCACACGTCTGAATATTCATCTTCTTGTTTAACTATAAAATGTTTTTCAGTTAAGTAGAATCTGTTTTAGAATCCATCGTAATTCACTGTTAATTCATACCAGACCTTGTGATACATCAAGCAAGAGAACAGTTCAAATGAGTTTTTCTCCAACTGATTCTTCCATTAGATATGTCACACATTACACTTGGTATAATGTGTGGTGTTTTGTGACAGTTAGTTAATGATTATTCGGAGATCGTGAGATGCGGTCTGGTGTGACGTAGGTTTTACAAAAACATTTTCTTTATCAACGTTTCGATCTTTAAATTCACTAATTTCGTGGTCCGCTTGACCAATTAATACATTACAATTAATTAAGCGTATCTAGCCGAAGATCGTGGGTTCGAATCCCGCTCGTGCCATAACTTTTTTTCATCTCAACTAGAAACCTTAATTAATTGTTTCGATCTTTATAGAGATCATCGTCAGGGCTCAAAAACGTGTTTGAACAAGATGATCTCCCTGACGATGATCTCAATAAAGATCGAAACTTTAGACCGATAAAGAAATGTTTTTCTAAAACTTACGTCAATGATACGCTTCAATTCGCGCCGACATAATGTAAATCCAACAATCAAGCCAATCTAATCCAAGCCTGGCAAAACCGCAATTCCATTTTTTATGCCTCAAATAAAAATTAAACTCCTTTGAATAATTTTACTTAAAAATATTTATTTCTCTTCCTTTGTCACTATTCTTTAGAAGGGGAGAGGTTATTAAATTTTCTTGTATTTTTTATCGTACGCGATATAGTGTGTCATATATATCCCAAATATTGTTATTTTTTATTCTAATATGCCTAGGGCACTCTCAACACGACACGCAAGAATGGCACAATTACGCAGAAAACAAACACCTTGAGCCCTGATGATGATCTCAATAAAGATCGAAACGTAGCACGATAAACAAATTGTTTTTCTGAAACCTACATCACACCAGACCGCATCTCACGATTTTCGAATAATCAATTACACTACGAAAATATTTTGGTCCAGCCTACAGCCTACCTACAGCATGAGCTTTGAGCATAAAAGTTGAAAAAATATTAATAATTAGTTAATTACGTAAATTAATAGTGTAATTAAAATTAAAACCACTACGTCGCCTAGTTTAGAGCGTGCTTTCATTGAATTTCCCAGTGTATAACCGAGGGAATGAGTAATTAAGATTTCTGTCAATAAATTAATTTCATATGGTAATCCATACCGAAGGAGGTGACTGTCATACATAACAGACCTCCCTCCATATTACATATATGTATGTCTCAGTTGATTACGCGCCTCGACAAGGGATCCCACCGCACATATATAACAATTAACCATAACCCCGGATAGGAAGGGGGATCTAAGATAAGGGAATGTATAAATTTAATATGTCCCTCGGGACCTGCTTGGATACCGCTCAGTCCTCCCACTGAGGACTGTATTCAGAGATACAGGAGGTCGCGTCGGAGCGGCAATAGAATTCTCAACGGCTCGCCACAGGCCGGACCGGATAGACAACAACAAACATCAGCCGGCAATCAATAGCGGATTTCAGATTATACCACCTAAATAAACAGAAACTGTAATTAATATTGTGTATTTACTCTGAAATTAGGCTTTTAACATATATATAACCCGTTTTGCTTTGAATGCGAATAGGCATGCAAGAACACCTGACGAGACTATTACAGATGATTATCGTTTTGCTCAGTTATAGGATGGTATACCGATAAAAAAAGTCATTATTATTATTATCATCTGATGTAACAAACCTATTGTTTTAATTAATAAAAATATCGTAAAAGTGGATTTCTTATTATAGCTTTTATTTACCGTATGTATTATGTGTGTTACTACTATTTGTCTAACATGTAATACAATACAAACAGAAACGTTCACAATCGGATGCATTTTCATAAAATGATTAAATAAAATCCTTAAATCCAATAAAATAACGTAGGGTTATTTCTTAGTAAACATAATTAATATATACCAATTATTAAACAGGGATACATTTTTTTTAGCATAAATTATGGTAAAGTTGTTGATTACTGGTGTTCGGGTGTAAATAGGTTATTCGTTTTATTATATTTACGAAGAGTCATTTTTAATTATTTAATAATCATAGCATTTCGTTTTAGTTTAGAAAATGTTAAAAAATAGAAAAGCGGCCAGAACGCAATATGAACGCTGTGTTTATAAACTGTTAATGCTCGTGCTGTAAACATGGGTCCGAATTGTGAACGCGCAAGCGATTGTGACCGTGATCGAGTTAGTTGAGATCCAGATTCCAGAGTTACTGCCTGCCGATCCAGCATTTTTTTGAGATTTAAGCGGAGAAAACACCCGATGCAACGCTACGGACGCTACCCGATACTACGCGACGCAAATTCAAAGTCCATTTTTCCGTAAGATTGTATACCCCAGTGCACATCTGCCCAATGCTATGCAACGCTAAACCTATCTACGCTCTGCGATCCCCACTGTCCAGATTTTCATCGGGTAGCATCGAGTACAGTCGAAGACAAAAGAACCGAACACTCATATTTTTATTCAAACTACTTGTATTATTGTTGTTATATTAAGTACAACATACTTATTTCAACATAAACCAAATTAACTGAAATCAAAAATTCATTAGTTTTTATTTAAAAAAAAATTAATTTTAAAGGTTTGGTAGATAATTTATCAAAACCCCGGAATAACATTTTTTGATATAATGAATTTAACTAACAATTTATTATACGGTTTGGCTCATAAAATTTAACAAACAATTTATTTCAGGTTTTGCTTATAAAATTACACCATTTTCGTCGAGTACCTTCAGAACAGGACACTCATATGTTTTGTAGTTTATTTCAAAAGTATCTGCAATTTTGTCGTTATATCAACTACAACATTCCTATTTTAATGTAAATCAAATTAAACGAGATCAAAAATTCATTAGTTTTTATAAAAATGAATTAATTATGATGGTTGGAGAGAAAATGTATCAAAACACCGGAACGACTTTATTAAAACAATTAAATTTAACAAACAATTTATTACATGGCTGTGTTCATAAAATTTAACTAACAATTTATCACAAGGTTTTGTTCAAAATAGTGTATTAAGAACAAAAGAGGCGTTGCGATTGCGATACTGATTTGTGATACACGTTGTGTGACTGTACGTGACGTGCTCTTGACGTCAAGTAGATAGCACACCCTACCAAATCATGACAAGGCATCGGGAAGCATCGGGTAGCGTCGCGTAGCGTTGCATCGGGGAAGTGTGTTCCCCGCTTAAACGCACGCACGCTTCTTCTTGATTAATCAGGAAAGGCTTTACAATTTATGTTTACTTTAGTTTATTTTATTTATGTTTTAAATCACAAAGTGACTTAAAGAACTTTTTTTGTTTTATTATAATTTTAACTAAGAAGTAATATTATTTATTTGTTATTTTGTATATATATTTTTTTCTTAATACACACTAGATTTGCGAACCAACACAGACAATTTTCTGTTTTATAATTCATTAACAAAGAACTTCTGAATCTACAATTCCGGCAACCGCCAGGGAAAGGTTTACCGCCCAAATATTTTACAAAAATTCATCCAAACCACAATATTTGGTTCTCTGGGCCAGAGAGCTAGAATTTTGAATGCCAAAAACGTCTAAAACCAAGGATGACTTCGAAGACTTACACGATGAATTGAAAGACCTAGCCGATTATATATATCCAGCACACTCTTGAACTTGGATTGGCAGCCATTAAAGATGAAAAGAAGGCCCCACTGTTCCAGGCCCGTTTGTCTCACCTGGATTCTGCTTGTGAAAAACACTTAGATCATAGCAGTACTAGGTCCTTGAGTAGGTCTGCCAATATTTCGAATCCCCAAAAAATGGTATTTTTAATTAACAAGGAGGTGAAATGAAAGTACATTTGCCTCAGTTGGCTAACTTGCTTACTCTGAGGAGATTTTGGAATTAAATGTAAATGTGCATTATTGGTTTGTATATCGTGTAAGGGTATTCAAATATATAATTTTTTTTTAAATTGTCATGTTATTTATTATACAAATTTGTCTAAAAATTTAAAATACAGAAATTAATTGTAATATGTATTCGTCTCAAATGTAATGGCTCACGACCTGGTTTGTCTTCATAAAATATTAGTTTAAGGGGATTTCCTAAAAGATAACCCATACTATTTATATATTTACATCGAAATGACTAAAACATTGTAAGACTTAAAAATTATTTTTTTTTAATTTTGATGTACCCCTTTAAGATATATCTTGAACATTGGCTTAATGCGTTATGAAAGGCTGACTCAGGATTACACTAGATTCCAGGTCAACTCAGATCAGGACCAACATATATGACGGTTAAGGATGAGACACTGGTTGGCCGATTACCCTGAGCTGAGGCCCAGAGGCCTGGGCGCTATCAGACCGAGACAATCCCTCAATCGACAGGACGTGTACATATTAGCGATTAAGCATTGATTCATGGAGCATAAACGCAAGTGGGCCATACATATCGCTCTACATTGTCGCTGCTTACATTTCTGTTAAAAGAGAAAAATGACAATAGACGTTTGTCTGGATAAGGAAACGATAATACATAGAAATTTTTTCGTTCTTGCATTTCAAATAATTTTTATAGTTGTTCGGGACAATCATTTTCATACTCTAGCCATAATTGTTCTATTTAAAATTATAGATAAGTTATTATTTTTATTATTATATCCCACAAAAAATTGTCAGTTTTGGAAAACACTGTAATATTTTTATTATCATATAGTGTGCAACATGGAGAGCTAGTTAAAGGAGGTAAAATATATGTGGGTGTGCGTTTTATAATAACAATAATATATAAAATCATATAAGACGATATATAGATGATCTTTAATATATTAATGATTATTTGGAGATCGTGAGGTGCGGTTTGGTGTGACGTAGGTTTTAGAAAACTTTTTTTTATCATGCTAACGTTTCGATTTTTATTGAGAACATCTTCAGGGCCTGGGATTTATAAACATTTTTTAAACTTTACAAATACATGTAGGATGTGAAAATAATGAATTTATACAATGCTTGAAAATTTTAAATTTAAAAAAATGAATCTACACAATGCTATAAAATTCATTTTTTTCACATCCTACATGTACTTGTAAAGTTTAAACAATGTTTATAAATCCCGGGCCCTGAAGATGATCTCAATAAAGATCGAAACGTTGGCATGATAAAAAAAATGTTTTTCTAAAACCTACGTCACACCAGAACGCACCTTACGATCTCCTAATAATCATTGGCTAACGGTCACTTTAATATATTGTTAGAAATCAATTATGAAATAATAAATCATTCCGGATCAACAAGTATCCGTAGGATATTTCACAGTCATTCCTAACACAAAATTGCACATGTTAGAAAAGTATATATTACTTTGATAAACATTTGCAAAACGTCCAATTAAATTCTACAATTGTGTGATGTAAACGTAATTGTAAAGTATAAATTATAATTTTGAAAAGTCATTACGTATACATACAATTACGTCAACAATACCAGAAACCCAATCCAAAACGGTTATGGTTGTGCAATCGTTTATTATTAGCTACTAAACGGCCTAATTCATTTTCTTTGGCGAACAGTGAATTTGTTACAGTAAATTGCATTATTTAATTGTACAAGGTATTTCGCCGTAATTACTCAGAAAACAGATGAGCTATTAGGTCTCTGATAAAGAAGACACGAAATTGGCTTTTCGTACGTTTATGATCTCTGATAATGGAGGAATTAAACCGGGATTGCGTCAAATGTAAACCAAATATGACCGGTTTCCCTTTATTTTTATTATGTCACAGACATAAACAGTGTTGTATAAAGTTAAAGGCCCTGCTCACGGCTTCGGGATATCGGCAAGCCTGTAACCGTAAGGACGTTAAAACCCTAAAAATCCCTTTTCGTCGTCCTTACAGCCCTCCGATCGAACATTTAATTGCTAGCACGAGAACCCGTGCCCGTTGCAGTAAAAGACCTATTATAATTGCCCAAGAAGAGGGTTCCTGGAACAATAAAGCCCTCACACTGTGTTTTTACTGTCGGCCCTTCACACTTTCATAAAAGGGTTACGAGGGAGCTGGAAGGAAATGTTCGAAAAGGGTGCAATATTAAAAAAAATAACCCTGCCCTGACACCGCAGTTATTAAAGGCTTCAACCCTGATTGAGTCAAGTGCCTCTAACATCTAATTATTGTAGAAAAAGCCACTCAGCTGAACTTTATATTATAAAATGACGAAATTTTTTTAATCGTCAGTTATCTTCTTTGCTCAGCAGCTTCTACAACTGAAACACATTTCTTCCACTTGTTAGAAATGTCAGAGAATTAACCCCAGCACGTCTAATTTAACTCTAAATCAAGTTATTCAGATATCGTGAGATGCGGTAGGGTGTGATGTAGGTTTCAAAAAAACATTTTCTTTATCGTGCCAACGTTTCGATCTTTTATTGAGATCAACTTCAGGGCTCAAAGTGTTTGTCTTCTGTGTAATTGTGCCATCCTTGCGTGTCGTGTTGAGAGTGCCAGTGCCACCAACACGACACGCAAGGATGGCACAATTACACAGAAGACAAACACTTTGAGCCCTGAAGATGATCTCAATAAAAGATCGAAACGTTGGCACGATAAAGAATTTTTTTCTGAAACCTACTTCACACCCAACCGCATCTCACGATATCTGAATAACTATCGATTAACGGTCACTAATCTCTACACATTTCTAAATCAAGTGCTCAAATGACATCTTCTAAGAAGGATGTTAATCATAGGTCTAGAACTAAAAGAAGTACATATAGCGACAATGGTGGTAACATATAAAATTTTGATTAATCAAATTATTAATAATTTTAAAATGTATATCCACATTGTCACTATTAATTAAAAAGCTACATTTTAGCACTATATGCTATAATCATGTCATTTTTATTTATTTGTTACACCTAATTTACAACAAATAACATAATTTACCTTTTTATTAATATTACACAGAAATTAATTAATCTTCTTATGTAAGGTTTTGGCTGGAATGAAGAAATCAGTGCAACGAGCGGGATTCGAACCCCTTCTGCTAAATACGCCGCTGCTCTACCACGAGCTATCGTGACAATTAGTCTACGATTACCCCCTTGGAAATGAGCGGTGTTTGATGAATGAATCATTAAAGACTTTGTAAAACAGTAAAAAAAAAATGTTTCTCAAACACAAACACACCTTTGAAACGTCGGTCGCTGAAACGTCTGATAGACAAACTCAGCAACGATAGGGAGGCCACTATGATCGGGCAAAGCCTAAATACGAACAGTCGCTGTTTGTTGTAAATTATAGGGACAAAACGCTTTTAAACTCACGCCATTTTAAATCAAAGATATCTGAAATCTCTTAAAGAGATATTAAAGCCAATTTTTTGACAATGGGACATTTTGGTGTTGAGTGGCTGGCATCAAATTTTAAGCCCAAGAAGGTTAATTATATTAATGGGACCCCCCCAAAAAAATCTTTATTGATTTAAATAATTATTTCATTTAGCCAATAGGGGTATTCACGATATTTGTAATATGTTAATTCGTGTTAACTCGAATAGAGAAATGTCCAGTATGATCGTGAACGCCCCCTTCTTTTCTAAGCATATTAAACGTCGATTTTTCCGAAATGCTTGCGCGTGGAGATTGGCAGAACCAAAAATAAAGCTATAACAGTCCTTGAAGGCTTGTTGTTGTTTGTTTTGTTTTCTTTTGTGTTAAATTGTAAGACGCCAGAAGTTAATAAAAAAGGAAAATAATCAACTATTTCATTCAAAATGCTCTCTATGCACTCGAAAAGTACTAACAAATGACATGGCTCAATTCGTTCCGAAATACCTAGCTTGTATCTTAACGTCTATCTGCCTACAACATTATAGGATAGATATGTATATTTTATGAATGAGAGTATAAGGACAGATTAGAAATTAACAAAAGAAATATATTGGTCTGGTTTAATTAATGCATATTTAAGAATAAAAATATGTGTAAACAAAAAACAGCTGTTCAATTCATAGCTGCCATGTTAGTTACCCACGTCCTAACGGATAGCAATGTGACTACATTTTCGACCTACCATCTAACATTGGCCCTGGCCTGTTAGATCGAACATTGCTAATTAGCCGATTCTTACAAGTCTACGTCATCATTTTCCTCGATCTATCAGTACCTAACAGAGTTAACAGGGTTAACACAAAGATCGTGAATACCGCTATATATTTTTTGTCGAGTAAATAGTCAACAATAAATATAAACTAATTTCCTTTTACGATTGATTGGCAATTAATTAATTTCATTGTGTATTGTATTTACATTAAATAAATAACAACCGTATAAAATCTTTTAACTGATTTTTGACTGATCATTGTTATACTAATTTTAAGGCTGTTCTGAAACCTGCTTGGTCTAACAATTTAAGTAATAATAATTATAAACATTGAACTAAAATGGATTATAATTTCACATACAAAGATTAGCCATTTTAGGCCGTATCTTTTCAGTATTCATCATCTGACCCCTATTTACTTAAATACTGTATGAATTTTGTTTGATCGAAAGGGTTGAAATTTTGAAATTTCCTTTTGAATTAAGTACTGGGGAATATATATATATTCAATTAAATGATTATAAATGTGTATACTGGGTGTTCCTTCCATAGTGCGAAAAAAGGTTAGGTGATAGTACCCCCTATTTGTAACAACTTTCAACATATAGTCCCTATACCTAAGTTCTTGACGAGTTACAATTTGTTTGTTAGCTTTTCCATGGAAACGTTACCTTACTTGAGAAAAACACAAATATCAATCATCAGGGCTACCACAGTTTTGTATTCAGCATCACATTTCCTTTATAATATTTTCATTTGAAATAATTTTCAATTAAGAACATAAATAAATGCACAAATTGGAAGAAATACCACAAAATTGTGTGTCAGACAACTTGGGAACAATTTTGAAAACAATTTGTTATATCTAATGCTTATTAATCCTCCAAGAATTTATTGTGGGTAAAATTATAAAACTTGAAAACTAAATAATTCTATATATCATCATCACCTGAGCCGTGATATTTGATCTCATGTATGAGATAGTGATATTCTTATACTGTTTGAAAGCTTTCTGAATAGTGAACTTTTCCAATCTGTAGGGCATACCTAATTATACGTTATTTCTTAAAAACCAAACTTTGTGGTCTTTTTCCAATGTGAGCTTAAGGCTTTTAATATAAAATTATTTCAGATGAAAATAGTATAAAGGAAATTTAATGCCGAATCCAAAACTGTGGTAGCCCTCATTATAGATATTTGTGTTTTTCTCATTAGGTTAACGATTCCATGGAAAATTTAACAAAAACTGTACTCATCTGGGTCTGAAGGTAGGTACAGGAACTATACGTTGGAAACAGGATGTACTATCACAAACTTTTTACAACCTTTGGGAACCCTATACAAATCATCATACTAATCCGATTAAGTAATAATCTCCGTTTCGAGTCGTTTCCAGGTTTTCAATTGCTTAAACGAATATATTTGTTTCTAACAAGATTTTAGTGAACACATATAATATAATCAAAAGGCAAGTTCAATGGTTTGATTACCATTCTAGTCTGTAATTTTCGTTATGTAGGGCGGGGGGCAGGTATATCAGAAACAATCAACTACTGATATGACTACTTTGTTTTGTTAATTTCCTGTGTAAATGTTTCACCTTCAGCAAGAAAACAGTTGGAATTCGCCAACCCAAATGTTGACCGGTGTGAAAGAGAGAAAAAGTGATTTTACTTTATGCGTAATGTTAAATTTAATAGGGAAAGAGTTTTATCGGAATCCTATCCCTGGGTATTATTCAACAAGGGTGGGGTGAATTTACAGAGCAATGAAACCAACGATACTCCGAATCCCTTTCTTTAGCTCTAAAAGAGCTCGTGCCGGGCTCGAAGTCGCAGTTAAGCTTTCTGACTAATCCCAGCTTCCCTCGTCTTCTTCCTTAAGAGGCTAATTTGTCCCGGGCACAATCTTTGTCTTCCTCAGACTGTGCAGTCGGTGTTGTTACGACTTCAATCCACTTAGGACCGAGTTTATTCCTCTCCAGACTCTTGGCTTTCTATTTCAATTTTAACAGCGATAACTTAGGCGATGAACTTGATTGGAACATTTTTCAGATAATCACATATAACCTGCTTTATTTCGTCTGTGCTGGAGCAGAAGAAATGCGGATCATCGTGGATTGTAAGAAAGCCCGGTTATCCGGTTCTTGGCATAAAATAGTGCGGTAATATTTGCTAATAAGATACAGTTCCTAACGAAATTATTTTTGCATGGTTCTTCTACTTAAATTTTCAAATAAACAATTTAATACAATTTGAGATAAGAGATAAATGAATATAAAGTTTTTGTGTAAATGTGTGTATCGAGTAAACCGAGAGAGTGTGAAAGAGAGAGGGAGTGAGGGAGAGAGGGAGGGAGGGAGGGAGAGAGAGAGAGAGAGAGAGAGAGAGAGAGAGAGAGAGAGTAAGAAGAAAAGTGAGAAAAACGATAAGAAAAAAGAAAAACCGTAATTTTTGCCAGTAAAATCCAATAAATTTGAGGTGGAACCAATGTAGAAAAAAAAGTAGCATTAAGCATAGTTGCAACATACATAAAGAAAGAAAGTATGGTAGCCCGGAGAAAAATATCCCCGAATCGATTTTCAGTTTTTTTCCTCAAAAGAAAGGCATTTTTTCTTTTCCCAACGTTTCGGCCTAACTGGTCATTCTAATCTGGCACATTTATTCCTTTTATAAGGAGTTTTATATTTTATTAAAATATTTTAGCACAATTATCTGTTGTTTAGTGAAATGTATGTTGTATTCGCTTACTAATTAGGTTGCTAAATGTATTTGAAGAAAAGAAAATTAAAAAAGCGCCAAAAAAGAAAAATAGTAGAAAATAAACCGAAGTTTATTCGGGAAAAGACAAAGCATGAATAAAGTCGAATTTCTAAATGACTTTTAACATGCATTACTGGATTAAACACTTCCATTAAAAATGCATAGTTAAGTTTATTTTAGTTTAACGACGGCAAACTCTCTCTAAATTATTTCTGGAAAAGATAAAATGAGGATCGGGTCCTCAGTCCTTGTGATATCTAAAGATAAACGAATGTCATTTTTCTCTGGAATTGTTTCGTTACTTTTTCTATTCTGAACCTGCCCGAATGAAAAATGACCTTTGCTTCTTGGCAGGTGATAAGAAGTTGTAACTTAAAAAGGCCGACTTCGTTAAACTTAGTCTTGTATTGGACGCCAAAAATTCCTGCCGTATCATTACCGAAATTTAAATGTATATATCGCCTTCATAACTTAATTTACTTACCATATTTATTTCATTCTCAGTATGTCAGTCGGTATTAAAACGCTCATATAGTATAGATTTTTTCGCCTTTTTTAAAAAACCACTAATAAAAATGTGATATCTTTTCTCTATGACTCAAGACAATTTTCATAAATCCAATTGTTAGCCTCATATTATCTCGGTAATTTTAAAGTAACGATAGGTCGTAACTTTAATCATGAAGATAATATAATATAGACTCCTTAATTATTAATACACAAGGGTCATTTTTCAGGTCGGCAATGGCGATTTGTAAAATATTGCGGTCTTAAAATTTACAGAGCCCAAAGTTCAGAAAATAAAACACATTACTGTTTGAAACCATGCAGTATAAAATGAAATCAAATTGGATTTTTTATTAGGTTTTCATTCAATATAAAGTGTTGTTTTCATTAATACTATATTTCAAAAGGTAAAATAAAAAATAACATCGGAACGAAATCCTGGATATTTTGCTATTGAACAAATAATCCGGGCAAAAAATCCCGCTGTTGGTGAAATACCCCTTAGGGGGTTTACGATTAAATTAGGTTCGATTTGTATGCAGTAAGCATTCGTGTAACAAATTAATGGATATGCTTCTTTAATGTTCTTTTGCCTACTTCGGTTATAATAAAGTACTTTAATCCAACAGATATCCCAATAAATAAAATATATAATCTGGTCTACAATAAAAATATGACTACAATTATATCTATTTATAGAGAAAAATTATTACTATTTTAATAAATTAAAAATTTAATTGTTTTATTTTAATGTAACTTACACTAAAATCATTTTTATTGGTTGTTATGTCACTCCCTCCCGCCGCGAGTGTACACGGCGGAACTATATGCCATATCCCTCGCACTGAGCATAATAAAAATTCAGCGTCAAGAATCATTTGTAGTATATACCGGCTCAGTGCGGTCCAGAAGCTCAGGAGAAGAAGCTCCGTGGACCCATTAGTAAACAAAATAAAACAACAATTAAAATGGATCGACACAAATGGAGAGAAGGTCGTGTTGGTGTGGGTTCCCGGCCACAGGGATAGCCGGAACGAAGAAGCAGACAGGGCGGCCAAAGAAGCAGCCATAGGACCTCTGGACGCTTCCTAACCTATACGCCCAGCGGATCTCAAGTTATCAATTTCAAATACGATAAAAGAAGAATTGAAAAACCGCTGGGCTCGGAAAAATAGAAATAACCCCGCCAAACTGTGGCAGGTTAAGAAAGACGTCGGTCCCTGGTTCACGGAAACAGGGTCAAAAAGGGAAAAGGTCATACTGACAAGACTACGCATAGGTCATACAAGAATTACGCACGGGCGCCTTCTAGCAGGAAAGCGACCGCATAGGTGCCCATTATGCAAGGATAGAGTAACAGTCGAGCGCTTTTTCAATTGTAGAAGGCTGACGTTTGTAGGCAATATTTTGGAATATTATCGGACCTGTGCGTAGTCTTGGGACACGGCAGGGGCACCAATCGCTGTACCGGTACCTCAGGGCTATAGGGATTCTCAAATGTATATAGTTTATGTGTGTTTGTGCTGTGTGTTGTGTGAAGCATTTGTGTCGTGTTTGTGTGGTGTTTATGTTAATATATTAGGATGAATGTAATTTATTAGCGTGAAAGGAAATGGTTATTTACCCTGCCCCGCGGAATATCGAGTACTCTGGGGTGAGAGAGTGACGTCTGGAGAGTACAAGTAAGTTATCCGAGCGAATGGAGTGGGTTCAAACCCCACCCCGACGAATATCGAGTACTCTGGGGGAGTGAATGTGACCAGACTTCTATGTTTGTGGCGATATATATGTTATGTATTGTATGTTGTGTATCTACTCCTAAATTGACAACGTGATGTACTAACAAGAGGCTAGTATTTTAAAATAACGACATAATATACAAGTAAAAGCACAGAGTCAGTAACCAGATCGAGATGCTCAAATGGCTGCAGTTCAATACAAAATACGCGAGAAAGACAGGAAAGAGATGGAATACATGCGGAGGGCCGGCGATGACCTCAGCTGTTTGTCGGCCCATAAACCCTCAGTTTATATATATATATTGATTGTGTTTGCGTTTGATTTTCATCACGTCTACTCATTTGTTTTGACACTTGTAATTTCAATATTATTCCCTATTCTTGTTTTGTCAGTAAACGTACATATTTAGAATATAATGGCGCGGATATAGTTGTCAAACTTGGCCAAATAATTTAATGATATGTGGGGTATGGTGAAAAACGGCCGATAATTATGGTTGGAAATGTACAAATTTATGAGTTATTTTGTTATTGGATTGCATTCGTAATGATAAATGGGGTATGGTGGAAAAATGGCGATAATTATTGTTGGAAATATACAAATTTATGAGTTATTTTGTTTTTTGATTGCATTCGTAATGATAAATGGGGTATGGTGGAAAAATGGCGATAATTATTGTTGGAAATATACAAATTTATGAGTTATTTTGTTATTGGATTGAATTCGTAATGATAAGTGGGGTATGGTAGAAAAATGGCGATAATTATTGTTGGAAATATACAAATTTATGAGTTATTTTGTTATCGGATTGCATTCGTAATGATAAATGGGGTATGGTAGAAAAATGGCGATAATTATTGTTGGAAATATACAAATTTATGAGTTATTTTGTTTTTGGATTGCATTCGAGACAAAATACTTTTTTCTCTTTCTTTTTATTTTTGCACTTAATCAGATCCACTAAATTCTAATTTAAATAACGTAAATACAATACTTTCTTCTAGTTATTTTCAAGGAATTGTTCTATTGTTTTATAATTATAGGCTGAAGTAAGCAATGCTTTGAAATTTGATTCTGTTTGCCGGGTGAGAAACCAGTAGTTGAAGTGACACAAGTAATTGTGGTAACGTAAAATGGGAGAGAGAAAAGAAATGGCAGAAAGAATGTGGGACAGAGAAAAAATAGATAGAGGTTGAGCTAGATTGAAAGGTAAATAGATGGAAAGAGAGAGAGAGATTGATAAAAAGAAATTGAGGGAGTGAGAGTGACAAAGAGAGAGAGAAAAAAAGCGAAATATGTGAGAAATAAAAGTGACAATAAGAGAGAGATAACGATAAAAAATAATATTGGAAAGGAAGCAGATAGAAGATATGGAAAAGAGAGAAAAGACTGAGCCAAAAAGGAAGACAAACAATCATATGTTATATATATATTCCATATGTGAGAAATATATAGAAATCTAGATAGTGAGCTAATCAAAGAAAGAGAGAGAGAGAGAGAGAGAGAGAGAGAGAGAAAGAGAGAAAGTGCATGTAAATAAGAGAAGAAAAGATCGTATAGATGATAATGTGCTATATTTACAGTGCTAAGTTATGTCGGGCTTATTAAACTTTCTTCCATTTCACGTGCTTAAAAAGGGAGTGACAAAAGTGAAGATTGAAATGGATAGCAAGAAAAAGACAGAGAGAGAGAGAGAGAGAGAGAGAGAGAGAGAGAGAGTGAGAGAGAGGAGAGAGAGAATTAGGATGAAAGAAGGTAGACGTAAACACAAACGGAGTGGAAGAATAAAGAAAGGAATTTAAAACACGGGACAAGTCCAAGTTAAGGAAAACTGGGCGAAAAATTTCATTAGAGTATAAAATTCAGGAAAGACATGTAGTGAGACAAAAAATGGTGATTGATAGACAGATTAAGTATTATATTTGCGAAAACAGAATGAGTGAGAGGGACTGAGTGAGTGAGAGAGAAAATGAGAGTTTGAATTGTCATTATTTTTCCATGGAAAATATAATTTTATATCAACGTGTTTCTTATTTTTTCGGTGTTTGTTTATTACATATATATTATTCAATTGTGGAAAACACGAGTGAAGAAGAATTGTAATCATACTCCTCGACAAATATGTTTGACTGTAGTTCATGGTCATTCCCTCTTCGAAATAAATGTAACTTTGAGAAACAAGTTTAACTCTCGAATTAAAGACGTCGTTTTGTATCAAAAAGGAGAGTGGCCGCAATCTGGTTCTTCCAAGGAGTTCCACTAAGTCACGAAGTATTAGCGGCCCCTTGGAAAAGTTTCCCATAACTCGGTGTCTCCCGAGCTTACCCTCATAAAAACAATATAAAACTAAGCGTCGGAGGTCGAAAAAGAGTTTCTGTCATTTTAAGTACCTCGGGAGTAGCCTGTTTTCTGATAGTTAAAATGAATCAGAGGCTTTGTCTTCTTTCATAAAAGAACTCGTAAATCATAAATTGCAATTGGATGTAAAATTGCATTTTTTTTCTCTTGTAACGATTAAAGTTGCTAAGATTCTGCCCAGCAAGTGAGGGAAATTATTTCTCTGACTCAAACACTAGATAATGAATAATTTATGCCAGATTATGCCATTCAAAATTCCATACATTTAACTATTATTAATGCATATAGATTTATTTAACTACTTTCTTCTTTTCTGAAAAAAATATATTTCCTGGATGCTTTCTTTTGTACAACTGTATTGCTCGCTACTACATTTTATTTATTATTGCTCTTAAAAAGCATCGATAAAATATGTTAATGAATTTAGGTCTAAAGCGTACCGAAAAGTCAAGAATACAACTTTTCTAAAAACAGAGATTTCGAAATAGAGCTCGAGTTTTTCCTTTCCTACCCAATTTACGCAACAAAATCTTTACACAACACCTATTCCTCTTGCAATTAGGAGTTGATTAACGATGTTCAGTTGGAAAGTTAATTATTAAACAGAATGTACATAACAGACGAGAGTTGCAAGTTCATAAAGGAAGATAAACCAGAACATTTCATTCATAACTTTTAACAAAACATTTCCATTTTAACGCTAAAAAACTCATGAGGTTTTAGTTCAATTAAAAAGTACATATTTAAAAAATTGTGTATTTTGCTTCGGAAAAAGATTACTAATTTATAACATCACTTGTTAACGTGTCACTTCAGTTTCAAATATTATTTTGACCTAGTTTTGATAATTTTCAGCCTTTTTTTTCCAGAATGAACGTAAGGAAAAAATGGAGTGATTCTGTAATGAGTAGAAAAGTTATCGCAGGCAATTCAAGGATAGTCTTATACCTTCGAACCAATTTAATTACAACCAGCGGATGCATTAAATTAACCGCCGGCCAGGCTGATACATCAAGAACTGGGTTTTCACTTCCCCATGGGAGATTTCTCCGTGGAAAATAGGTGTGTAACACGGGTGAAATCTGAATATTATCATATCTCGGGTGGCAACAGGCTATTTTCGCTTTTGGCGTCGTTCGAAGCCGTTTAGTCTTGTTATCACCTCATAATACAGGATCCAAATCACTCGACGCCGCTAAACCTGATCCACTGAAAAAAAGACAATCTCGGTTTTTTCAAGTGATAACAAAATAAAATATGTTGGTTGAAAACTATCCAGAAAATCGTCAATGACACTCATACCTTATTAAATGAAATATTTTTGACTGAAAATGATTAAAACTAAGAAAGTTAAGATGAATTAAATACTTTTAAGTTTATAGTAAATTAAAAAATTAATTAATATAATCTTAATATATTTAAAAAATTAAGATATTTCTTAACATTTTTTATATGACTGTTTATACGTAGGAAAAATATTTTAAAATTCTTGATGATCCCAATTTACATTTTTATCTTTGAAGGTACAATACTAAGTCCCCTCGACTTGAATAATTCATGTTTACATTTTTTCACCTACTAATTTTATCGTTATTCCCTAAGAATACAAGTTATACTGTTTATTAACAATTGTTTAAACAAAATTAATTTTGATTTCTGACACTTTTTGGATTTGAGAAGAGAAAAAATTGTGTTTTTCCAAAATCACAAATAAAATTGAATACTTATATTCCTTTCTTGTCTACTTTACTGCATAATTTTGTTTTGTCAAATTATCCTTTTTAACCATTTTACCATCAAATAAAACTTTGCAGTTGGAAAATACTCGTTTTCCGTTTCAAATAAACTCTTTTTACCAGGTAACATAAAAATACAAATTGACATGTTGTTCGGCCTTTCTTTTATATATTAAATTAACACGCTGGTGCACAAACACCCTAACAAAACTTTTCACCACGGTTGAAAGGTTAAAGCGGTTTACTCGACAAAAGCCAAAAGTGACAAAAATTATTTAAAAATACAACCACTTTACAACAAATTGTACGAAACAATAACTTACACATGAGCTGACAACTAATGAGCAGCAAATTAAAACCATTGGATACGTGTAAGATGCCAACTTATAGACTTAAAGAATAAAATAATTAATACCCAAAGTGCTATGAAATGTGCCTAAAAACTACATACTAAGTCAAATCTACAAGTAAATGAATTATTTTGGGTTTACGATACATATATAAGGTTTCTCTGCTCCCTTTTTTGCACCAAATTAACATGTTTAATTTCAAATTAAAATTTTCTTTAAAATATCACAAATCTTAGGAAACGTTATGAATTATAAAATAAATAATTATAATATTTATTGAATGTTATTATTAATATAAAATATTTGAACTTTTAAAAGACTACGATAAAATAAATTCCACTTAAATTTTAAAATTATAAAAATTAAATAAAAAATGAAATGCATAAAAACTAAAATTGTTAAAATGAAAATATAGTTAGTCTTAGTTTTGTTTATAGCTTGTTTTATTAAATGCATTTTTTTGTCTTATTGTTGTATTATTATTTTACCCGATCAATTTCGGAGTTATATTCCATGTGAAACTGGTCATTGTTTAATTTAAAACAATTTAAGTGGGAAAGCGAATTTGTTTTTGTTTTTTGTCTCTGTTTATGGAATATAACAAATGATAAGGTAAAGAATTGAAATGATTCACAAAAATCGTTCGGTATTTGTTATTGTTTTAATACAGTTAATCAACATTGCTATTTTTTTCAATTAAATATTCTTTTTATATATGTTAGAAATGAAAAAGTTATTGTCACGAGCGGGATTCGAACCCAGACCTTAGGCTCAATACGCCGCTGCTCTAACCACTTGAGCTATCGTGACTAGCACTTAAGCAACACCTTAAATAAAAAGATTATTCAATTAAAATAATTAATATAGTCAATTATGGCCGCTAAACGTATCTGAATTCATGTTTATATTGGAGGATTAAGTTTATATCCACATAGTACCAAGTGAATAATTCATCACTTAATAGAGAAAATGTTTATTGAACAGTTCACTGTAAATTATAAAATATTTTATTTTTCATGGTTTCAAAACCCATATTTTGTGCGTGCTTATTTATGAATTTTATCTGGTTATTTAAGCTGAGCGCCTGAGACGAATTGTAAAATTTGCATTGCTCCGGCGATGAAGCAGTAAATGAGCGCACTACCCCAAAGTGGTTCAAAAAGTTTAAAAAAGTACTCCACCAAACACAAACCACCACCTTTTGTTGATAAATATTCGATACTATTGATGATAGGACAGGCTTGGTGCTATTTTTATCGGACTATTCAAGTGACAATCAGATCGAAAAACGTCTCTAGTATCTGCTGTGAAAGCAATGAATGGCAAATACTTCGATACTGAAGTTTCTTATCGTCGTTTAACATTAGGAATCCATTTACTGAGCATCTACGTCTCCCCAAGATATAAGCTAGAGCGAACGATGACAAGTTAAAGAATCTGGTAAGTTTTGACTCGATTCAATTAGGTAGCGTCCCACTTTCGAGACAAAATGTCTATTAACCGTCATTTTCAATACCTTCATTGCCAGAAGCAAACTTTTTAAACTACTTTTGGGCAGTACAATCACTTATTCTTTCATCGCCTAAAGGCAGTGCATCATCTAAGACATTGCAAATTTTACCTGCCTCTGCTGCCCTATACCGAGCTAAAAATCATACAATAAGCATGCAGGAATTATGGGTTTTAAAGAGAAATAAATTTAAACAAAACATGTTACAATTTGCAATGAATTAATGCATAATCCTTCTATTAATTAAAAATGTTGCTGAAAGTTGTTTGCGCCGGGGACAATGGACTGTATGGTAATGAAATTAATTTTTAAAAAAATGAACAAAACCAAATAAAATAAAATAAATTTGAACAGAATGAAATAGTAAAAAAATAATAAAGAATAATAAAATAAATCCCTCTTGTCTTTCGTCGGCTCCTCTTCTTCACCGACGAGAGTTCCAGGGGGATAGAGGATCGGCGAGGAAAGATGGTTTGGGGAAAGGAACGGAAAACCCTTACCCCTTGGTGGAGACAACTATCACGCTGCAGGAACTGTCCATCGACGAAAGTACGGATGAGACGACCAAAACAATCTCGAAAACGTGAATGCCACAATATCCAGGAATAGCGAGAAATTTTTATTATTCATCCGACAACCAATTTAAAATATTCGAGACGTTCGCCAGGACGGTTCGACAAGAACTGGGGCAAATACAAGGTATGGCTGAACTGGAAGGCCGACAGTCCAAAGCACAACAATAACAAACAAAAAAATGTTCAAGAACCCTTTCCTTAAAGCATTAAAAAACTTAGAGGATGGTATGAAATGTAAGCAGAAAAGAAAAATTAAAATTTCTATAAAACGATAGGTCTATTTTTATCTTCAAATTTAGGGGTATTTCAACTAAGAGGTAATACAACCCTCGGGATGACATATTTTTGAAAAAGACCTTATGTAAGTATGTCGGATTCGAAGGCAGCGCCATTGGATTCGAACCTGGGACCTTTACCTTATAGTAATGAGCGCCGTTTCAACGTCCAACCCGTTGTGGCCACAGAAGACCCTAACCCTTTTCTTAAAACAACAAAAAACGCAAGGAGTTAGTACGAAATTTATGTGCGTAAAATAAATTAATTTTAATTGTAATTAATTTTCATATGGTCTTGTATATAAGATCCCAATTATTTTGGATTAAAATACATTCCCATATGAAAAGAGAGATTCATTATTTTCATATTTAATTTATATCATTTAAATTTCAATCAAGATAAATAATTTATAATAATTAAGATCACAGTTAAAGTAGTTAATTTGAAATTTAAAAAAATTTGGGTAAAAGACGGAATAATTTGAAATTAAATAGAGTAAATTTGCATTTCACAAGGAATCGATTAAATTTAAAAATAGCTAATTTGAAACCAAACAAGTTAAATTGGTGATAAAAAGGGTCAATTTCAAAAAATACTAGAGAAAAGCTATATAAGATTTTAAGCCGAAAATAATTCAATAATTTGCAAATTTGCCTTAAAATCAGTTTGTTATGTACATTTTGTAGTATTTTTTACATTATTACAAATTTGATACTTACGCTAAAGGAAAATCAGCTCAGCGCCGCCGATGCAGTCCCGCTGGCTGAATTTTACCAAGTCAATCCAAATTTTAGTTTTTGAAGAAAACTAAAAGGTCTGCATTAATTTACTTGTCGCATGTCGTTTTGTTTTTAAATATTTACAATGTTTTAGTTGATGATTTCATGTTTCTTCTTTCCACTTGAGTTTATTTACTACAATCCATTAATTGTCAGCTCATATGTAAGTCGCTGTTCGTACCATTTGTTGTGACATGCCTGCGTATATATTTACGATTTGTATCATTATTGGCTTTTGCCGAGTAAACCACTTTAAGCTTTCAACCGTGGAGGGAAGTTCTGCTAGGCTGTGTGTGCACCAGCGTGCTAATTTAACTTGGAGATTTAGCTTTGCTGTTCCGCCCCTCACATACGACACTGTTACATCCACCCTAGCTATTATGTTAACGGCCCAATGTATAAATCTTATGTATTGCATCGTCGTTATCTCTTTGTTAACGTCAGGTTTCAAGTTTTATGTATGTTGTGTTTCCTTTTTCGAATAATTATTGTGGTTTACTTGATATTGATAAGTGAGTTCTGGCCGTATTTTTAAACTCGTCATTGTGCCACACTGTAATCGTCTGATTTGAATACACGATGTACTTAAATTATCGATCCTTGGCATATTTACTGTCGTTTTTCTCAAGATTTATTTCTGTTGGTTGATAAACCCACATTCATTGGGACAGGTCGTCATTTCGACCTCAAAAAAGTGTGAAACGATCTTTATCATTAAATAAACTGCTACATTAGGGGGCCTCGTTTAAAAGATAACGCCAGTGGGTGAGAACTGACAAGGAAAGTAATTAATGTCCTGTTTCCTAGTTGATATACGACATTTATTTAGTTTATTTTAAGATTTCTAAGTTATATTATTTCTACAGTTTATTACTAAAAATAAACCCGGACGTTTAAATGAAAATAAAAAATATGACCCGACCAAGTTCGATGGAATATTAAAGTTGCGGAGGCTAAGCCTGCTATCCGGGGATTAAAGCAGGTCTCACAGCTAATTTTGGACACTTAGGGAAGTTTTACGCTTTTCCGCCTCCAAGTTCCCAGCAGGGCTTGATAACGGCAAAACTCGTTGGGCAGAGGGACCGAGCAATTAACTGATAGTGAGCGATGATGATACATCGTCTTTCTGTCAGTTTTCAGCTCCTCCCGCACCTAGATCAAACGTGACACGATCAATCATCCCGACAAATTTTCTCCTCGATGAAAAGACACTGAGGGGACAAGATATTTGATTTTGGCCATAGAGAAAAAAATGAGAAGCTTTTTAAGTTGTAGCTAATGGTTTTGTTTACACAGGAATGCAATTTTTCACAAGGCAAAATTACCATAAACCTGTACTCTATTTGCTAGCGCTCGTTTGCGATTCGCTGAAGGAAGATAAAGGTACTCGAGGTCTTCCACATCATGGAGTATTCTTACACGGAATCTTCTTCGTGGTTCTCTTACCATCCGGATGTCACTCAATAACCCTTTCCGAGCTCCGGAACATATATGTAGAGGGCCGAACGCAATCTCCGTCGCTTTACCACACCAACCATATTTCTAGTAAGTATTATAATAGCAATGTAAGCACAACAACTGCAAAATATTATACCTGTAAGTTTAATTAATATTATATATTGTAGATTTAGGTCATAATTACCTTTCATTCAAACAAGCTCGATTTTACGAAAATAAATACAAAACAAATATAATATTTATGGAACATACGTAGTTTTAGCTTTAATCAGTTTTACTAAAAATTAATATGTAGTTTGTAATATGCGATAGATCTATCCTATATTAATTGTATTATAAACAATTCACTTTACAATATCTAAAATTTAAAAAAATCGCAAACAAGCAAATAACACTTTGAAAAAGAAACATACAAGAAATAAAAAGTGAAAATTATATAAACATAAAATAACCAGTTGACAAGTGAATTGGTGAACATTTTTTACAAAGAGTTATTTATCAAGGAAAAGACTGAGTTAAAGAAATAGACAGATTTTTAGACCTAAAACTGTCCATAATAAACAACNGCTAAAAGGCTCGAAATCCGGATCGTTGCAAAACAACTTACTGTGAGTAGGAACCATCTTTTTTAAAAAGTATTGAACTCCACACTCACTCCATCATTTATCATTTCTAGAAATAGACAGATGTATAGAAATAGATCGGTAGAATATAAAGGTAGCTTAATAATTACGTCGATATGTAGGAACGCAGAAAAAGGAGAGAGACAAAGAGAGAGGTATGGAAAGAATGAAGAGTGGAAGAGAGAGAGGGAGGAAGAGAATGACAGAGTGTGTGTTTTACATGGAAAGTAATAATTAAAAAGACAGATTGATAGATGTAGATTGGTAGTGTTTATAAATAGTTCAATATATAGTTAGGTAGATAGGTAGAACAGAGGGAGAGATAGATAATGATGAACGTTTTATTTATCAATCGCACAAGATTTGGTCTTAAGGACCATTCGTATATCTAATGTGTAATACAATGGTTACTAATTTGACGCTACTTTATTAATTAATTACTTCGAATGACCTCATTTTTGTAGTCTATATGTTTCATCTATTCGTTTTACATTGAACTACGTATTTATTTACTTAAAATAGCCTATTGAAATAAATATTCTAATTTACATAATAATTGAGCAATTAATACGTAAATTACTAATAAAATAAAAGAAGTGAACAAAAATACTTTTCAGTACATTACAGTACAAATCGTGAATTATATTGCCTATATAAATCTAGAAATAAAACTTCTCCTCACTAAATGGTAATATAAAAAACTAAAACAAGATAAGACAACAAAAGAAGTTAAACTTAAGAAATAACTTATAACTTGATAAAAGATGATTTTTAAGACTATTCTGGAAATCATTGATATTTTTACATCGTTTTATGTGTGTAAGGGTTCAAGAAAATGTTATTGCACTTTTTACTGTGAACGACCTATTAAAAGTTTTGGTTTTGTACTTAACCACGTGCAGAGGTAGTTTGGAAACCTGGTATCTCTATCGTCAATCTGAGACATGTACTCAAATTTCACATACAGACATTTTGGTTTTTGAACTTTTTCAACCTTAAAAAATTTACAAGATAGATTGTAATCGATTAAATCTATAATTTGGAGAAATTTAAGTTGCGAAAACTTGTTATAGATACAACTGTCATATTTCAGGTTCAGGATATATCTGCTACATATGTTGGGGGAAGAGAATGAGAGAGAATGAGGGAGAATGAGTAACAGAGATATAAGTAAAGAAATATATACAGTTTAATAAATAGCTAAGTTAGAGAGAGAGAAAGAGAAAGAAATAGAGTGAGTCTAGATAGAGAAGGTGTGTATTGTTTTACAGCGAAAGAAATGACTACAAAAGACAGATAGATAGATGCATATTGGTAGTATTTATAAATAGTTCAATAGATAGTTAGGTAGATAGGTAGTTGAGAGAAAGAGAGAGTGAGGGGAAGAGTAACAGAGAATAAATATAGAAATATATGAAGTTTAATAAATATCTAGGTAGATAGGTTAGAGGGAGAGAGAGAGTGAGGGGGGAGAGAAAGAGAGAGAGAGAGAGAGAGAGTGAATGAGATGGAGAGCAATAAAGAAAGATAAAGAAAGGAAGAGTAAGCGAGTGCGAAAGACGGAGTGATAGAGATAAAGATATAGACAGATAGATAAACATAGAGTCGTAGAATGTAGTGATAAAATACCAGATAGGTCCTTAGATATGTAAAAGAAAGAGGCAGAGGGTGCGAGAAAAATAGTTGAGATAGAGAGAGAGAGAGAGAGAGAGAGAGAGAGAGAGAGAGAGAGAGAAATTGAGTGATAGAAGGTGTGTGAGACACAAAATTCTTTAATAATAATTTTCTACTAGTTCTACTTCGGTAAGCAGCAAACAGCTAATAGATAGTTTTCAATTAATTAAGGTTTTTAGTTGAGATAAAAAATAGTGGATCGAGGCCAGGATAGCTCAAGTAGTAGAACAGTGGCGTATCTAGCCGAAGATCGTGGGTTCGAATAACGCTCGTGACTTTTTATCTCAACTAAAAACCTTAATTAATTGAAAGATGTTAATTGGTCATGCGGTCCACGAAACTAATGAACTTATAGATAATGTGTAAGCAGAGACTAGTTCGTGAAAGCTCATGACAATATTATCTGTAAACAACAATCACCTAACACACCTTGATTAGAACGTTATAACTTTCTCAAATAACTTATACATTTTAATTGCTTAGTTAATCGAGTGTGCCTAGAAACGGGATATCGCCGGAGTTCTCCTGCTCGAGTCGATTCATTCTTCGTTTGACTTGGCCCAAGCACAGACGCCCGCTGATGGAGTAATGTAAGTTTGGATTAATTTGCCCGAGTGGAACTAATTTGCCATCATCCCCTTCTGCGGCCTCTTATCCCATCCATTATACCCTCTGTCGCGATTAAATATAGCCGATTAGCGGGGTAATTTATATATAAGTATCGGAGCAATTAATTAATCTGGTTTTATGAGCAGTTCGACGAATAAGAATGGTCTACAAATTCAGAAACAATTTATAAAACATAAAAATAGCACCACACCTTACGTGAGTATGAAATTGGTTAAAAAATTTATATTTACATCTGCATTGTATTTTTTCTAGTCAACATGTTTAGTAATTCACCCACATTTCGACTAAAGATCGAAACGGCTGGAAAAAAACAAAAAGTGTTTCTCTATGTAACAAAGGAACTTTGAAAGAACTGACGATTCGTTCAAAATGTAAATAATTTTGTTCTAACTCTACCACTCGCTACCACCATTTTGAACACAAACACAATTTCAACTTCAACAATCCAAAAATATTACACACAGAACAAAACAAACATAAACGTAACTTTTTAGAAATGGTTTACATCAACATAAACACATCATCAATAACAGAACAGATACATGTAAACTCAGTCGCAGCTAAGCCAATATCATTAATCAAATTCAATATCGATAATACACATATATCATCACAAAACACATATTATAACATATATAACATTCATCACATTCCACACATCAAACATGTTTACATAATCTAATTTTTCAACAATTTAACTTTATTTTTCCTACTTATCCCCGTCCTGAAAGGATAATCTGGCCGAACTATTACCAACGTTTTTCCCTTCGTCGGCTTTACAATACACCTTAAAAACGCCGACTCCTTGTACAAAAATGTCTTTTTAAACCGACTTCCTTCCCCACCCCTTCAAAATCCAACATATATAAACATAAAACAGCAAAATCTCACTGGCACTCTCAACACGACACCCAAGAATGGCACAATTACACAGAAGACAAACACTGAGTGAGTAGAAATACTTTGATAGAATGTAAAAAAATGTATTTTGCATTGTATAAATTCACTTTTCCACATCCAAAATGTATTTGTTAAATATAAACAATGTTTGTAAATCCCAGGCCCTGAAGATGATCTCAATAAAGATCGAAACGTTGGCATGATAAAGAAAATATTTTTCTGAAACCTACCTCACGATTTCTGAATAATCATCGATTAACGGTCACTAATCACCACACATTTTGTTCTAAATTAACACGATTGTACTAAATTCCACGACATCTTTAAACTACTAGCTCTTTACCTATTAGCTCAAGTGGTAGAGCAGCGGCGTATTTAGCGTGGGTTCGAATCCCGTTCGTGGCACTAGCTTTTTCATTTTCAACTAATACCTTACATAATGATTAATTAAATGAAAGAAGCTGTTTGGTCAATCATCGAAAATAATGGATTTTTTAAATTACGTTAAGTTGAAACATCAAAAAATCGAATTTCGCTTGTCAGGAATAATTGATAAATAAGTTTTTGGGCAAAGAGGAGAATTTTTCTCACCCTACAGTAAAGATTTAATTGGATTGTAATACGGGTCATTGCTGGAGACAGCAGAATAGTCCTTTATACTGCATAACCTTTTATTCAAGTTTATTCGGAGATCGTGAGATGCGGTCTGGTGTGACGTAGGTTTTAGAAAAACATTTTCTTTATCGTGCCAACGTTTCGATCTTTATTGAGATCATCGTCAGGGCTCAAAGTGTTTGTTTTCGTGTAGATATGTCATTCATTATTTGGTGTCGTGTGGAGAGTGCCCATTTTTATTCAAGGATCATTGGTCACTTTTGGTGATGCCATGCACCCCGATCATATATCACATATATAGTGGCTTTGAACATTTTGTGAAAAATCAACCTTCATGATTTCTAGGTGACTGAAATTGCGTCGAACAAGCTCTTTGATAAGAGGTATTTGGAAGGCCGTGCATTTTACAAATAGCCTATTGAATAAACGGGAATTTAATAAGATCGGACTGGAAAAAAGTCAATACAACGATATATTTTATGTATTTCCCCACAACAAATCACAGTTAATCCCACAATAGTACAGCAATAGATAATAAATAATAACATTTGATATTTTAAATTTAGCAGAAACTTAAATGAGTCAGAATATTGCCTTGACGAAAAAATATTCTTTTCGCCCTGACATCGAGTTATCTAAGTATAACGTTTTTCTGTTCGAAGATAATTATGTATTTATTTTTTTTCTTTTAATTCCGATAATAGATCAAGCATATAAAACATAATGCTATAGAGTATTTAAAATTTATGAAACCATTTGCCCTGGATGAATATTAAATCATTTTAAGACATAGACATAATATATTTAAACCGAACAAACAACCTTAAGAGAAGGGTAAACAAATAAATCATTAGTCATTAATGATTAACGATTTCAACCACACCGGAATGAATATGTTTAATGTATTTTGACATTACAGTTATAATTGTTTATTGAAATGTACGACTATTTATCAATAGTAACAATTCAACATTACTTGATATTCATAAATATTGTTATGGAATTAAATACATAAAATCAAATGGTTATGTTTGCCAGGAATTTTTATTTGTTATATCGAGCTGTGTACTGAAAACCAATAACAAAACTTCGTTTCTGTTTTGTAATTATTCCTGGAATTCTTTCAATTCTGATTTTAAATATTTCTTGCAGTATTGTAAAATTAAAACAAAAAAACGATGAAAGTCTTCCGAAGGTCATTGCAAAAGAATTGAAAAATAGAGAAAAGTAGGTATAATATAATATAAACGTAGACATACATATAAAAATAGAATTCATGTTGAAATCATGAAATAGTCTACTTTTGAAATTTTGTATGTAATAACAGACAGATCAATTAGGCACATTAATAATATTGAAAATTTTGGTACAATAACAGGAAGGCAAAAGTAGCTATTGGTTTGTTGTAAAATTAATGCATTAGCGATTGCACGGTGCAGCGATGGTTTCAGGTATTTTGTCTTGGAGATTTTGATCGCGAAATAATTAAGTAAATATAAAGTGTAATCCAAGTATTTGGTTTGTGCTAAATTAATGCAGATTTTGAATATTTCTTCTATTTTAGCAGATGGTTGTCATGCAAAGAAAACTAAATCATCAAATCTAATTTATAGATTATAATAACTACTTTAAACTGTTATCGTTTATAAAAAAACCTTTTAGTTGATATTAAATTTTATAAGAGTGAGGATCTGCAAAATTAAATATGCAAAATTAGATTTTTGTCGAAATTATTTGTACGAATTTGAACTTGACGTCTGCCCAAACCCCGCGTAACATCAATAGTTTGGGGGAGGGAAGCATTAGCGGTGTAGCAATGGTTTCACAGATTGGTGATTTTTATCTCGACAGGGAAGGTGGCGGACAGCAACCAACTCATAATTGATTGAAGAAAATTCACGTAAGACGCGGGAAATTGCGGAATTGCTTAGTGTTGACCATACAACCGTTGTTCGCCATCAGGTGTAAATTGGTAAAGTAAGGAAGATCGGAAAGTGGGTACAGCACGAACTAACCGAAGCCCAAAATATGGAAGCTTTAAAATTTGAACCTCTCTTCTTTGCGTCGCTGCGATTCATTTCTCGATCGAATCATCACTTGCGATGAGAAATGGATTCTGTACGATAACAGGAGGCGTACAGGTCAGATGGCCAAAGCACTTCCCAAAACCAAATCTACACCCGAAACAGGTTTGGTGATTGTTTGGTGGTATACTGCTGGGGTTGTTCACTATGAGTTCCTGAATTATGGTGAATATACCACAACAAAGAAATATTGATTAGAAATTGACAAAATGCATGGGAAACTGCAACGTCTTTGTCCAGCATCGGTAAACCGCCGATTTTTTTTTCACAACCCCAGGCCACATGTCGGATTGCCAACCCTGTGGAAACCAAAAGATATGAAACCGTTCTGCACCCTCAATATTCACTCGACTACTCGCCTACAAACTTTCACTTTTTTAGGCATTTTGATGTAGATTGTGTGTGTGCATGGTGATGAAAAATATTTCAAATAAATTTCTTTATTTTAGAAAAATTAAAAACAGTTTTAACTACCTTTTCCATACCTGCATTATTTTTGCACCAGCCCAATCCAAAGAGTGGGGTAAAATCATTAAAGCAAGATAACAAATAAAATGAAATTTTTGTTACTAATAAGCATTATAATAACAAAGTAAGCACCACAATTGCAAAATATTATACCTGTAAGTTTAGTTAACATTACATATTGTAGATTTAGGTCATATGACCTTTCATTCAAACAACAAGTTTTATTTTACAAAAATAAATATAATAATTATGGAACCTACGTAGTTTTAGCTTTAATCAGTTTTACTAAAAATTTATATGTAGTATGTAATATGCACTAGATCTCTCCTATATTAATTGTATTATAAATAATTCACTTTACCATATGGAAAATTTATAAAAATTGCATATATACAAATAAAATATTAAGCAGATACATAAAAGAAAAAATATAAAGATTGAAAACACATTTATTAAGTGAATTAGTGAACGTATTTAACAACAAGTTATTTGTTAACAAAGAGAATAAGATAACAAATAGACAAATATAAAGCAATAGATTCGTAGAATATAAAGGTAGCTTAATACCTCGATATGTAGGGGAGAGAGAAGAAAGAGAGGGTTAGAAAGAATGAAGGGTGGGAGAAAGAGAATAAGTGAAAGAAAGAGTGAGTGAGTGAATGTTTGAAATAATTAAGAAGCAAATAGATGTAGATTGGTGGACGATACAACTAGTTAAATAGTTAGTTAATTAGACAGGTAGGATAGAAAAAGAAAAAGGGACAGAGGGAGAAAGAAAGGGAATGAGAGAGTGAGTGGGAGAGGTATGAGTTACAGGGAAATAGAAAAGAAATATATATAGTATATTTAATAAATAGATACGTAGATAGGTTGGAGAGAAGGGCGGGAGAGAAAGAGGAATAAAGAAAGGGAGGGTATGCGAGTGCCAATTGAAGAGAAAGAGAGATAAAGCAATAAACAGATAGATAGAAATAGGTAGGGGGATAGGGATAGGGAAAGATCGATAGAAAGAAAACGAGAGTGAAAGAGAGACAAAAGGATACTTAAAAGGTTTCACTTGACATAGAAAACGTTCAAATAATCTTTTAAATGCTACAGATCAAACTGATTTTGTATTAAAAAGAAAATTAAAGAAGGGGTTTTAATAAAAAAAAAAACACTGATTCAGTTATTTCAGTTATTCGGTTATTTAGTTCAACTTTCGCTAATTTAGGTCCCTTTATTGAATAATCCTAGTATAATTTACGTATGTGCACATTCCGTATGTTTTCGTAGTGTTTTTATTCGCTTTTTCAGTTTTTTTTTCCGCATTTAGCGGTCGAATTTTTTATGAGCTGTTTCGCTCCTCTATACGTGTTGAGGTAATTAGTCTTTTGCTTTGTTTTGTTAGCTCGCTTACCTTTTTTCCTTTTACGTCAGAATGTTAAAATTTTTGCATATTGTACATAGTAGGGACACGTGTAATTCACTTGCCTTACTTGTGAAAATCCTCAAGCCGTCTGACGCACTCCCTCGAAAGCCAAGATAGGAGAAAAGTTTTGAAGAATGGTTTAAACGCTCAACCGGGAAAAAGAATGCATTCGACTCTCATCTTTCTCCAGCTCCCGTCGGACCGGAATGGAGATAACAAAAAGAAGTCGTAGAAGTGAAAAAGGGATTGCCGCGGGGAGAAGAAGAGGTAATGGACCGGAAGAAGGGAACGTCTTTCCATCAGGTGAGTGAGTTAGCCATCAAACACTTGATTACGGGCTGTACAACTCGACGATCATATTAAACAACCAACATCCGTCAGTTACATATTTACATAAAAATATTTCAAAAATTAATTGTAAACTCAGTCTAATATTGACGTTTTACTTACGCATTTTTTCCCCTTTTATGATGGGCCAAAATTTAATTATAACTTCATTTTAATAAGGTATTTAAAAAAATATAACTTTTAAGTGTTTAAATGTGTGGTGATTAGTGACCGTTAATTGATAATTATTCAGAAATCGTGAGATGCGGTCTGGTGTGATGTAGGTTTCAGAAAAACATTTTCTTTATCGTGCCAACGTTTCGATCTTTATTGAGAACATCTTCAGGGCCCAAAGTGTTTGTCTTCTGTGTAATTGTGCCATTCTTGCGTGTCGTGTTGAGAGTGCCCACAATTACACAGAAGACATTGAGTCCTGATGATGATCTCAATAAAGATCGAAACGTTAGCACGATAAAGAAAATGTTTTTTTGAAACCTACTTCACACCAGACCGCATCTCACGATTTCTGAATAATTTTAATTGTTTGTAATTTTTTTCCAGTTTTTTGTGCGAATTTGTGAATGAAAATGTTTCTAAATCTATAATCTTTGAGACGCTGGTGGCTAGGTTTAAGTTCAGATAATAAAGGGGGCATTTTGAATCTTTCCTAAATGGGCAGCACTACCTTCTTCGGGTAAAGAAGTTGCAAACGGCTTTCAGTGTTTTACCCCTAAGACTTTCTTCACTTATGGTAAACGACCCATTTTTCATACCAGTTCTTACATTTCAGGAGAGTGGAGAGGCGAGAACGATCTACGTTTTCAGATGAAATTGTCCCTTCAGAATCTAGCAAACGACTTTCGGCAGGTGCTTCCTTATATATCATCACAATGTATATTTTTGGGATGAAATAAATCTAAATCTCTCTTCATTTGTTATTTAGTTTAATTATTTATAAAAAAAAACCTCAAAGTATTTGGAGAATATTATTGTCCGACTAGGGAAGAAAGAGAGAAAAGATTGAAAGAAAAAAAACTTTAATATGTTCTGGGAACAGGTTTCCTTAAAGGCAACAATAACAAAAAATACAAATTTAAAAAAAGCTTTCTAAGCGATAACAATAATACATATAACGTAACAATGTATTACTAAATAAAACAGAATAAAAATAAAACAATTTTTTAAAATTTATTTTTATACTTTTTGATTATTTATTTTTAAGTTTTAATTAATAAATTAATTTTTACTCTATTTTTAATATTTGTTCAATTTTATTTTATCTCTATTATTTAAACAAATATCAATGTATTGCTCAACAGAATATTTTGTAAGAGGTAACTGAAAATTGCGTTTTTAAATGTTTGCAGGTTTTTTTGGTTTTAATATCAGTGGGGAGGGAGTTCCACAATTAGCAGGAATTGATTAAAAATGATTTTTGGTCAGTCCAGTGGCAGTCATTTATGGAGGCATATATCTGCATCAAAATCCCTGGTTGATCTCAGCTGACCTCTTCTCATAAATTCATTATATAAATATAGAGGTGATCTGGCTTGGAACAAACCATAGAGAAACGAACTTAAAAATTAAAATCTATATTCAACATTAAGCCACGTCAAACAGTGATAATATGAAGTAATATGTTCATCACATCACGCACCAAATATGATTCTAATTGAATGGTTCATAGCTCTCTTTAGTACAATTAATTAAGGTTTTTTAGTTGAGATAAAAAAGTCAATGGCACGAGCGGGATTCGAACCCACGATCTTCGGCTTGATACGCCGCTGCTCTACCACTTGAGCAATCGTGACCTCGATCCACTCGGGCACCAACTTCCCATCTCAACCCCACCTTTTGAATTTTCCCTCCTTTTTGCCATTTTTGCTCTCTTTAATTTTGTCCCAACTCTGATGTGATATCTAGAAAGACAAAAGAACAGTAGTATAAATGTGGAATCACACGTGACGACACCAAATGCTTTCTTAATTCGAATGGTAACATATTCTTATGTAGCGTTAATTGTTACAGCGTATGATGCTTTTCTTTGCCATGCTACTCACTTGCAAGTTCCTTGAAACAGTTTTGATAATTGTAATTTAAGCACTTCACTGAATCGAATTAGCAGAGTCAGTTGCAAATACATTTATTCTACTCAGTTAGATGTAATCAAAGGAGTTAACATATGGGAGAGAGTGAGAGAGAGAGAGAGAGTGAGGGGAGAGAGAAAGAAATAGAACTGTGCATTCCTTGCATGTTCTTCTTAGCCCTTTTCTTTTATACAGCGTATCCTTTTTAGATGACCCGGCTGAATTTTTCTTGAACCAATGATGGTATAAAAAAAAACCACTTGTTTAATATTTTTTTTATCTAGTTTCAAATGTTTACCTTTTTTGAAGAAAAATTATACAGTGTACCTCAGGCTCTGTTCAATTTCAAATATGACCCCATACATCCTGACACAACATTTTGAAGGATTATTTACGTTGAATACATACAGTACAGTAAAATATTCAACTTCTTATCGGAATTACACGGACGGTTTTTTGGTGATGGAACAGCAACTGTTCCGTATCTCCTAATATTGCGAGCAACACGAATAAACGTTTTGTAGTTTACTCTGGGGAGATCAGGAAATTTCTGGGAGTACAACTCGACTGGTCGACTCGCAATACCACCACTATCAATAAAAAACAGAAAAACGTGCTCTTGTTCATTTTGAATGGAATACTGAATGTGACGAATATGTCCTATTGTAAAATTTATTTACTGCCAGGAATTGAGATTTTGTCCAACAATGACAGAGTGTAAACGCTAAAGGAAATTAATGTTTACTTTAGTTAAGAAGCAAATTATTGGAATTAACAACTAAACAAACGCGATGCGTTTTTTCAAACTTTTGGCCCTAACTTTGAAATTTTTTGACAAATTTAACATCCGATCGCACTATGACATTCAACGTGAAAATTTCTTCAACGTGATGTGTCAGTATCTTATAGGGTCGTATTTAAAATTTTGAAGTTGAACTGGGCCTGAGGTACCCTGTATAATTTTTCTCCAAATAAATTAAAAAATTGAGACTGAGCTACAAAGTATTAAACGCTTTATTTTTTTATACAGCATGGGTTCAAGAGAAATTCAGCCGGACCATCTAAAACACACACCGTGCCGCACACAGAATAAAATTAATTAACTGAGCAAAAAAATCTTGAATTTGACAACAATGGGTAACTGACTTGAAAAGAAATCTCGGTGATAACCCGAGGTCAAAATGTATTGTCTTTCCGTACTTATGTAATTGTTCAACAATGTAACACAATATTTAGAAGGATATAGGACAATATAAACGAATGTGTTTCGAGCAGTGGTTCATAAGAACGTAATGAGAAATTTTACATAAAAGATAACAATGATGTCTAAACTAATTTAAGAAATAAAATAAATAAAAAAATATATAAAAATTATATTTTTAAACATTTTTGATTGAATGTAACATCAAAGCCTCATAACAGTGATCATATGTATATAAATTTAAAAAAAATCTTTTATGTTCACCTTTAAATTTAAATTAACCGAAAAGGTGACAAAGTTTGAAGAGAAGTCAGTGGGTATTTTTTCAGGAAGACTATTTTGTTTTTAGATTAATTTAAAAAATTAAATAAAAAATAATAGTTTGATATTTCAGTTTTATAAATTTGTAGACAAATTACATTTAAAATCGTAAAACAAAGAATAAAATAGCAAATTTCTTACCTCAATTTGTATATTGGCCGGATCAACAGAGAAGCTCCCACATATCAAGACTACTGTCCATGTATGTCCTCGGAGGATTCAAGGAGTGATATCCTCACAAGAATAACAATAGGTCATCCGCGTTTGACAAATGGACATTTAATTTTGGCCCAAAGCCCGCGTATATTGGGCGTGCAGAGAAAGGTTGTTCGATATGTCTCCCTTAGTTCCTTGATCCCTGCGGCGAGTAACTCCGTCCGTTGTTCCGATTATTTGAGAAATCAGTGTTGTTTTATTGTATGTAAAAATGAGAGTTTTCTGACCCTAGAATATATTGAGGGTGGATTTAATAGCGTGAATGTGCAGAATATTGAGAGGAATGGAGGAATATTGAGTGCCCCATAGACACTCAATTAAGTTAGATGTAAAAAGTGATGGAGGACTATCGAGAACTCCACCACCCTATCTATGTGAATAGTATGTCAAAAGGAAAGAATATTTTTCAAAGAGAGTGAAAGTGTGAATGTGTTGTGAGGAATTGCCAGTGGACAAGTCATAGGGTCAATTCTGTGCATGTGTGCGCATCGTTGATACCACACTCTTTGGGTTGTATCTGAATTGCAATATAAAAATAAAATTTAAATTCAACTAAAAAACCTATGGGCGTCGGTGGCCTCGATGGGTACTCGGTGAATTACCACTGTAAGGGCCTCGGGTACGATTCTCAGCGGCCCTGAATCTGTACTTAAAAATACTGTTTTACAACTACACTCAAACATGGAACTCCGGTTGTTGTGAAGCTCCGCAAAAAAATGAATTAACATTTAATTAAATTAAAAATTCCCTATTATAAATCCTCAATCTGCATGTTTAATTGTTGAACTTATGGAAAATATGATAGTAAAATATAAAATGAGCTTAGGTGAATAATTTTTGTAAGAATTTGGTATGTTGTTTTCGGCCGAACAATCAAATAATATTAATAAAAAATAAATAAATAAAATTAATTGAATGTTTTAATAATGATCCTTATCATATTTACCATAATTTACATTAAATAAATGACCCAATCTATTATGATCTAACGTTAGACATATACATTTCGAGTGAGATTTGCATTAACCAAAAATGTGACCTATTTTTTTTTCTTTTTACAACAGTATTTATTTATGTGTGTCAGCAAATAAACCAAGAGAGTAAGACTGAAGAGCAGAAGAGGAAGCCCCCGAAATCGATTTCATAAAAACAAAAACATTTATTAAAAAGACGGGATTTGGTTCTTGAAGAAAAATCTACTACGTGTGATTATCCAGCCCGTAAAAGGAAAGACCAAAGAGCATTTATTATTATACTATAAGTAAAATTGTTAACATTCAAATTGAAAAAACTAATACAAAATCTAAAATTAAAATGTTTCAAGAATCACCCATTAGTGACACTTCTACTAGGGTCTATGACTCGCTGCCTAACAGATTGCGAGGCCACTGCCACCTCGATCTGCATGGGGGATTATTAGGAATAGTTCGGCATGACAGGTTTAACACTAAAAATAAAGGTGTAATGAAAAGTAGTTGTAAAATTTTAATATTGGGATTTTATGGCATCTTTGACAAAAGGAATTTGAAGGTCATTGTGAATTGTGTGGTTAGATAGTAAAAGGAAGCGTTTACTATTTTTTGGATGCCGGATGTCCAAATGGGTGTAATTATTGAAATTATTTAATTATTGTCTCGAATCGTGACCTAATTAAGAGAGAAATTGTTAAATACTTGTGTACATTTATTTTTTACAATTTGTCGTTAGAATCGTACCAAAAGAGGCATTTCGTTACCGTTCTCCTAAGATTAAATAGATTTTATTACCTAAAATATTGTTGATAGCATGCCTGTCATTCTGGGTAGGGTTTCAACAGAGATCAATGTTAAACCAGGGCAATTACGCCGAGAAGCGGAGCGCGATAAAGGACGCCGTTCGGTTAGGCGAAAGGCAGATCGCTTCTCAATAACTCCCAGGTTGAATCCGAGTATTTTCCTTTGAACCCGGACCCAGAGCCAATAATAACATTCAGACCAATTGATCCGCAGCAAAAACCCTTATCAGATTCAGGAGCAGGACATTATTTCACTATTTTTTTAACATTTTTCTTTCAAGGGAAAAGAATCCTATAAGGAGGTGAATTTTATCAAAAGGCGCTACTATCCTTTAGCGGAAAAAACCATCCCTTTTTCCCTTTTGCCCCGTTTTCTATGGCGAAATAGAACAAATTAAAAACCATTTTAATATTTTTATATATAAGGTTTATAATAAATATCTTAAGGACTTAATTAATGATACATTCAAAGAAAATTGACTTTAAAGAATCAACACATTCTGATGAAAATAACTTAATATTTCAAAGGAAACAAGGTGTATTAGTAGGTTTATAACATTTTGAAAATTAAAGGCCATTACTAAAACTTAAGTGCTGTTAATTAGTTCGTGCTTGGTAGTAACTGTGAGTGTTAAAGTTTTATCATCGATCGTTAAACACTCCGCTCATAATTGTTTATAAACCGACGAGAAATAACCACCGTATTACAAATTGGTGATAGATCATTCGGATGTCGGAAAAACTTTTTTTTTCAATTTTAACCTAAGCGACCGTGACACTTTCAGCGGTAATCCTTTTTTCAATATCCGTCAAGTTGAATGTATATGAGTTGACCACAGAGACAAATTCAACCAAATCCTGTTGGACAGTGGAAACGAGATCTTGGCGATCTTTTTCTATACGTGACATAAGGTCTGGGACAAAATGCTCACCTCTAATATTTCGTTAAATCTTTTTATTTTTCCGATTTATTTGATTAAAACTCACATAAAATTGAAAGAAAAAACTTAAAATATACGGTAATACCATGTGGGCTCCAATTTTCTGCAGCCCGGTTAGCAGAGACAAGGAACGTCTCGAAAAAATGTATTTCTTCCCATTTTCTTGGGATTGTGCATTTCATCTCTTCTGCGTTTTGTAACTGGCGGCTATCCTTATAAAACCTTCACAAGATGTCCTCCGACACTTTCAATTGTAATAAAATCTGGTGACCTAGCTGGCTATTACAAAATTTGATTTTTTCTTTTTTAAAAAAGACTAATAAAAAAATAAAATAAAAAATAAAAATAAATAAAATAAAATAAAAAATACTAATACTATTACACTTATTCCACCTACTTGCCTTTTCGAAAATATCATTGCTACTTTCGTAGGACCCAATGTGGCTGTTGAGTTTAATTTTTGTTACACACAAAAATACATTTTTTTCTATTACTCCAGTCGGTCACGGGAGAACTGTGTATGGGGTTTATTGTAAACTTTATTTCGCGGTTGTATCCGTTTCATTTTCCTTCTCTTTCTTCATCTTCCTGCCTCTGGATTTTCGAGGCATCATTTACGATCCTCTTTAATTTATAAAAAAATTGGTTGTAATACCGTATCCTTGGAACAAAAAAACCCATAACACCTCATTACAGAGTAAAGAGTAAGGTAATACCTCAATTCGACCAAATCCGCCACTTTGGGTTTTACTTGGATAGCAAACTTATACGTAGCACACACATAAAAAAAGCTGGAACTGAATCGAAGATACAAATATCTCAGACGTCAACTTTGACCCAAATCTACAACGAGTACAAACAATAAACAAACAATATACAAGACACTAATTTGACTGATTTGGATTGACGAGTAGTGAGGTTCACTCAAGCCATCCAACATCCCAAAAATACGGTTGTTTAACCAAATGTCCTTCGTCGCATCTTCAACGCTCCTTCTACATCTCCTACCAAACCATCCAAAAAGACCAGACATCTCTATGGTGACATGGTCCAGACACGATTCCATAACTTTTACTCGAAACTTTCCTTCCACACAATCCAATAGCTCTCAATCCTCCACGCTGCCTAAAAAGCCCTCGTGATTCCATAAGACAACCCTAAACCGCAACCTGCAATCCTAAATATTAAGAGTTCCAGCAATGGCCGGCTCCTTTCCGGTTAGGTATTTTATTGACTGCTACCAACCATTGTTAAATGTATAAATTTTTATACAGAAAACTATTGAAACTATAAAAAACAAAAACATGTTAGTTGATCTTTTAGCGCTATGCCAAGCTGTCAAACAAGAATTAAAAGCGATCCTCAAAATTGCTCGTTTTTCAATGATGGTTAAAACAGTTGGCTTACCTGGTATTTCTTCTTTCAGTAGTCTTTCGGTTTATTTAAATAGGTAGAAATGACTTTTTGCTTCGTAAGTTTCTTGATGTTTCCGAAATATATATTCTACGATTTTTCGTTCTTAACATTTGAAATAATTAATTAAGGTTTTTAGTTGAGATGAAAAAAAGTTAATGGCACGAGCGGGATTCGAACGATCCTCTCGGACATCAACTTCCTATCTCAACCCCACCTTATGAGTTTTCCCTCCTTTTTGCCAGTTTTCAAGGTACGATAACTCAAGTGGTAGAGCAGCGGCGTATCTAGCCGAAGATCGTGGGTTCGAATCCCGCTCGTGCCATTAACTTTTTTTCATCTCAACTAAAAACCTTAATTAATTGTAGTGTATTAATTGGTCAAGCGGACCACGAAATTAGTGAATTTGAAATAATTGTACTTTTAATCTAAAGTCTTTGTTGAAAAAGCAAGTATCTCGAGCAGGATACGAACCCATGACCTTCTGCTCAATACGTAGCTGCTCTATCCACTTGAGCTATCTTGAAATCGATCAATCTGGACACCAATACCTATTATTTTCCATTTGGTAATATCATTGCATGTTCTGAAAGTGTCAAACAACTGACACTACCCTTTACAAATGCTTACGTAGGTAGTGGCAACAAGCTGAGTTTCATAAGTTTATACAGAAATGGATTTAGCTATTTTTTTTTGTTTACAAACAACAGATGTGCTATTTTTTGGTCTTTCCTCAAAGTCAATATTTACTATTATTTCCATGTTACAATTTTAGTGAAAATTACGTACCAAAATCAGTTAAAATTTAACTGTAACATTCATTATGTTATTTTTTAAAAATTAAAGAAAACACTCACTTGTAATGTATAGACGGAATACTCGGATATCTACCCGGGACCTCATTTATCAGATGGAATATGCTGACAGTTATTTCTTTTTTTGCCTATATATGTAATGTCATTATTTACATAATTTAATCACACATTTCAAAATGAAATAGAACAAGAATTGGAATTTAATCAGAGGAGAATTGCAATTACGGCTCAAGCACGTATGTTCTTGACAGGATGTCGCGTCGGCTTTCCTTGGTCGGCTGAGTTAGATAGGAGAATAGCAAAGCCGACATAGTTGGATAGATTCGAGCTATAATTACACCAAATTTATACAATTTGGTCTACACCTAAACTAGTTTACTTTGATGAAAGGTTTGAACACATTTTTTTATTCGTGGTCCAAGTTGACGTACAATTTAAATAAATTTGAATATAATAGTAGTCGTAGGAAAAATTTCAACATCTCAGACGACGTTCTAGACATTCAGACTACCTCTTATATACATAAATAACTAAAATTGAACATCTTTTCTAGATTAAGTGTAGTTTATTTAAACCCGTCCTGGAAGGAACACTGCTTTAAATTTGTAAAGGGTTTTCGCCAGCGATCCGCAGATAAGAATGCGTAGGCGTCGTTTTTACAGCATTTTCAAATTTTTATACGCAAAATTTTTACTACTCTTTGAAACTGTTGAAAAAAAAAATCATTTAACTAAAATATGGCTCATATTTTAGCATATTCTTATGAACAAAATTATTTTTTAAACAAACGTAAAATAATTAAGTTAACACACAATTTATTGTTCATGGTTTTCGACTTCCACACATTTGAGGCATTAAATTTGTAATTGGCACATATTAAATCACAATTCTCAACTAATATATTTTTGGACAAAAATTTGAACATTTTTGAAGGGTTCAATGTTTTTGTTTTATGTCAACAATTTTGTATTGATCGGAACACATAATACTCACATTGTGCTATGTAACATTTGCAATTTATTACATATAACGTGATTGATGAGGGGCAGAATAGGAAAATAGGAGTGTCTAGTGTTCATAATTTGTGAAATTCAATTCAGATTAATTTTATTGTTTGTGAAAAAACCTAGTTTTTGCACGAACGTTCAAAAGAAATATGGTTATCTAGCAAAAATAAAATAATAAAAAAATTAAAATCGCCCTGAGCTTTATCGAAAATAAAAACAATAAATGTACAATTATGCTTGCTCAGTGCGGTCCAGAAGCTCAGAGAAGAGCCTCGGTGGGCCCTCTAATAAATAAAATAAAAAAACAGTTAAAAGGGTTCGACACAGTCGTGCTGGCATATGTTCCCGGACACATAGGGATAACCGGGAACGCGATGAGAAGCAGACAGGGCGGTCAAAGAAGAGCCGGAAGATGCTTCCAAACCTGTAGAAAATCTACTAATTAATTAACTATTAATTTCAAATACAATAAAAGGAGAATGGAAAAAAAACCGCTTGGTTCGTAAAAATAGAAGTAGCCCTGATAAACTGTGGCAGGATAAGATAGACGTCGGCCCCCGGTCCCCGGAACCGGTTCGAAAAGGGAAGACAGACAAGACTACGCATAGGTCATACGAGAATAACGCCCGGGTACCTTCTGACAGGAAAGCTGTCGCCCGTTATTCAAGGTTGAATAACGGTCATTCACCTTTTCATAGAAGGCTTGACGTACTTGACAATATTATGGCATATCATCGGACCTTTCCGCAGTCTTGGGGCACGGCAGTGCACGCAGATCGTGCTGTCCCGGTACCTCAGGACTATAAGGATTTTTAAACGTATATAGTGTTTATGTATTCTGTCTATATTGTAATTATGTTAATTTCTTGAAATGATTGGTATTTATTAGCGTGAAAGAAAGGGGTAACCTCGTCTAGAGGAATATCGAGTACTCTGGGGTAAGTGTGTGACGTCTGCACAGTAAAAGTAAATTATAAGCGATAATGGAGTGGGTTCAACACCGCCCCAAATAATATCACTACTCTGGAATAATCAATGTGATCAGACTTCTATGTTTGTGGTGATGTACACAGGGTGCCCAAGCTAATGCGCCCACCCCATTATTTTCTTTGCGGTTCTAGAAAGGAAAAAAGTGTAAATTGAGAATCCCTTTCATTTTTTCATGTAGTTTGTTCAAGTAAGGTCGATTTATTTTTTTTCGACCTCGATTCGACATAAGTCGAATTCAAATTCTTAATTTTAAATGAGAACCCCTATTTTCCACATTTTTCTTTGAAACTAAATTTTTAACGAGAAAAATGAGCACTGAGTTATTATGATCGGTCGAACAGAACCGGATATATGAATTTTTGAAAATAGCCGGAATGCTGTTTTAGTGCGTTAGGCCGAAACCACTTTACACTTTGCCTTCTATTGCAAATATTTCGAAGAGGAGTGGAAAATCAGCCAAAGTAGAGAGAAAAGTGTGAAAGCTTACTAAATTTCCTGCCAAATCCCACAAATTTCGTATTTTATATACTTTTTTCTCCTCAACCAGTACCCTATCTTACCCAAGACCGAAATACCTTGGTTGCAGTTCAAATCCCTCCTCCTTTCTCAACCGGGGTTGGGACCAGCCACACAGAGTTAACACTTAATCATAACTATTGCTATCTGGGAATAAAAAGGTTAAAAAGCAATACAAATTAATGTAGGAACTAACGCTGTTTATTTTTCGTTTCCAGACTCTTGTTGGGACAAGTCCTTTCTTATCAGTGTTAATAATTTACTAAACACCCAAATTTCAATTTACGAAAAATTAAACGGCGTTAGTTCCTACATTCCTTTGATTTTCTCAATCCTTTAAAACGGACCAATTATTAATGTAAGATAATCAATGCAGGATTGTCTAACATACAATAAAATATTAAGGGTGGCCACGTTTTTGGCCTTTCAGTGGATTTCACTAATAACCTAACCATGCATCTTTCTTGAACTTTTTCAAAAGTAAATGTCGTTAGCAAAATTTGGTCTTAATATATCTGGAATAATTTATTATTAATAAAAGTGTACCACTGAATGATAAATTTCAGCTCTTGTACAGTTTTGAGAGCTCTTACGTGCTTCCGGTCTGTATATGGATATTTTAATTTTAAGAGAACTTGTCATAGAGTAAAACGTTTCGAGGCCATTACGTCCAAACAGCATACCATTACTTCACAAGGTAGTACAAAGGGCTTTTTTGGTTTGAAAAATCGCTATCAAAAGGTTGACGTTATTCGTGTATGCCAATGGTCCTCTTTAATTGTTTCTCCCAACTTTCCAAACTTTCCAAAATTACGCACTGGGATGAATCCGTGAATATTCTTTGAAAAGTGCCAATTATACTACTATGAATTATAATTTCGTAAATACCAATGTTTTCTATGCCGATTTAAAATTTGGCAAACTTTGATAGGTTTTAAAATTGAGAGGACTTTTTCTAAGAAACCTATCTTTGCAACAAGGAAAGTCTCAAAATAACGAGTAAAGTAAAATATTTTAAATCTAGAAATTAATAGCTATTTGGAAAACGTGTTTCCTATAAAATTTTCAATTTAATTAATTTAAATTTTTATTTTCCTTCCATATTCACTTCGTGTCTGGAGATGGCATGTGTGTAACATCCTTCCTAGTGCTGGTAATTTTTATTTTCTCGTCCAAATTTTCGTTGTTACCAATAATAACAAGCCAAAGGTCGTGGGTTCGAATCTTGCTCGTGATACTATCTTTTTCTACTCAACCAAAACCTTAGATAAAAAGAATAATTAATTTAAATATTTAATATGGTCAATTATTACAAATAAGTACGTTTGGATTAATATAATATTGTTTTTATTGATGTATCTGGTCGTAAGCACATAAAAATACATATTTAAAGCCATAATTGCCTAAATTGCCTCACGACTCTTGGAAACCTCAACAAGATTACTTTAAAGTGGGTTCCGGATCCGGACATAAAGGTATGGAAGGAAATGAACCGGCTGACCAATTAGCCAAAAAAGTGGCAGCCCGCCATTGTGCCGGAACTGTACTAGATGCACCGGAATTTGGGCTTGAGTCAGAACTAGAAAAAATAGCTTGAGAAAGAAAAACTCAACACTACAAAAGGATGGGACAAGGTAAGATATTCATAAATCTTTCAAAAAGGAAGGAAAAGTAAAGCAGGCAGGATTTGTGGAAAATTAGGCTTTTATAGCAGCCACTGCCCTCTTATGACGGGCACCGTGTCAATGCCTAAACCGTTGTGACCTCCGACGCCCCCTCAATTTATATTTATTCTATTAATATTAATTAAATTAACCGATATATTCTTGTCAGTTGGATCAAACAAAATAGAAAATACAAACCAAAAAATGTGTTAATCCTCATTTATAATAACGGATTTACTTAAGTACAGTGAACATGAAGATTGATTCACTTGAACCGTGGAAAGACATCATTGGGAATCAGAAGGTTGCACTATTATTGCGACAATAAGTCGTAGAGGTCACTGGCAAGTTGTTAAACCGGAGGCAGTTGGCGTATCTCACAGCCTGGTCTCTCGGGCCAGACTGTAAGTGCGAATAGGAGGCCTGGTAATGGATCTCAGCGCATTACGACTCTAAGGGAGGACAAAAATATTGTTACTGCTGCAAGACGGAAACCGTTCCATACCACAACATCCTAATCGAAGTACAAGAGTTCTGGCAAGGCCTTTATTCGTAATCGTTTTTGGGACGGTGGCCTCACATCGCATGTCCCTTTGAGACGTCCTGCGACAACAGGACGCCACCAGCAACTCAGGAGAATATGGTGCAGCGCCTAGAAGAGAACAACAAACGGAATGCTGTTACTTTTACTGATGAGTCGCGTTTCTGTGTGTACATTGATAGCTATTGATAGCAGAAGAAACTGTAACGCACAGAGAAAAGGTTGACAAAAGGGGAATTGGAAAGCAAACGGCTTCAGAAGCGAATGAGAGTTTAATTTTTTTAAGGTAAAATTTCTTCAAACAGAAACCACCGATTCATCCGTGTATTTACCACTTGTACAACGATAATCAAATGCGCCTCACAAAATTTTTATATTTTTAAATTCATAAAGTTTGTCTCTTTGAAGTACAAAAGACAAACAATATACAAATAGAGCATAAAAATAATCGGCTAGATTTAACAAGTCATTTAAAACGAGTTAGTATTTACACTTTCTTAGAAAACCGAAATTTTACTTAAGTTCAATAATTTCGTGGTCGGCTTGACCAATTAATATATTACAATTAATTAAGGTTTTTAGTCGAGATAAAAAAGGCAATGGCGCGAGCGGGATTCGAACCCACGATTTTTGACTTGATACGCCGCTGCTCTACCACTTGAGCTTTTTTCAAATGTCGTGTAATCGGACTGGATTCTCGACGACAAATGAAATGGCAAAAAGGAGGGAAAATTCAGAATGTGAGGTTGAGATGGGAAGTTGGTGTCCGAGTGGATCGAAGTCACGATAGCTCAAGTGGTAGAGCAGCGGCGTATCAAGCCGAAGATCGTGGGTTCCAATCCCGCTCGTGCCATTGACTTTTTTATCTCAACTAAAAACCTTAATTAATTGTAATTTTATTTAAGTTTGTTTAACATGTTGCAAAATTTAGGACAAAAAAAAGATTTATGTGAATTAATTTTTTATTGAATTGTAAAGAAAGTAACAACGCCTTTTAGGCACTGCATTAATAAATATTTTGACCAATTTTACAGTTTTTAATTAAATTCAATTTGTAAAATTTTATTCACGCAGAAAACATATATGTATGTGTATTAAAAAATAATCTCCACTCTCTTAAGACACAATTTGAAACACGAAAGTGCTGTTGCTGCTAATGGAATCAATTCAATGTTGTGGAACCTGGATTACGTCATGTAAGCCGGATTTGTATGAAAACATGATTATCGGCCACAATCAGGACTTCAAACACCCGGTCAAGTCGCCTTTCTACTGGACTTTGGAGCTATGCGTTCGTTCAACCGGTAGATACATAGTTAAATCAGTTCGGAGAAAAGCCCTTTGAGCTACTCTGCGGTATACTCTCAACTTGACATTGGATTTCAATTTCTAAATTTCAAATTATGGTGTTCCACTTTAATCTTGTATGAATAGAGCTGACAATAAACAGATACAGTATTGGATAAAAAATAGCCAAAAAGTAAAATATTTTAAAAAGTTTTACACCAGTCTGTAATATGTGCTTCGATTAGGTCACTTATCAGTCGTCGATAATAGTGAATTACTCACAAGTGAAAGCCAGGATTTGAATGCTAATGCTGCAGGATTATCGGACACAATTAGGCCTCGGATTCGTATAATCCGCCTTGAAAGAAACATCCGAGGTGAAAAAATTTGGACAAGATAATATTTTCGATAAAAGGAATATGTGAAAGCAGGCCAGCATTTAGGTGTCAAAATTTGCGTCAAATGGTATCCCAAATAAGACCGAATTTGAAACGGAATCCCATAAAGTGGAGAAATTTGACTAATACCATTAATTCTACCAGCTTTTATGTACAAATGGTTTTATCAACATGGCTAAAATGAAAGTATGAAAGTGTTGAACAATGAACGAGCTCGTCTAATAACTTTAAACAACCGATTTTGGAGAATAATCATTACAAGATGTGGAAAGTATTTGATGATTTTTCACTAGTATAAATTATAGTCTACAATAGTTGATATTTGTCTAAAGTAGACTAGTATATACAATAAGTAATACTCAAGGTATTTCACGGAAAACCTAATGGTCAAAATATTTCATACTTTTTGATTGAAGTCAATCCTTTCTTCTTTTTCGCCAAAAAAGCACTTTTAGATTGTCTGGTTTTTATGCTTAGATTTGTTCTTCCATAGAACGAGCGCTCAACGGCCTAACAAAACTTTTTTATAGGGGACAAGATTATTTAAGGTAAGCAATTTTTTTAAACACGGGTTTCTGCCTTTTTGTACATGAATTTAAAGGTTATTATTTATTTGTCGATTTGTTTTTTCATCCAGGGTAAGAAAATACTATGGAGATTTGCATTACATGGGACTAGATACATAAAAACTACTGTCATTCACTTTTATAAAATCTTATTATATGGTGGTTTGCGGTGTGTTACTATAACAATTTGTCATAAAAAATACCAAAAGCATTTGGAAGTTAAAAAATTGCGGAACATATAAAAAGATTAAGCAATTTACGTAACGTTTTTTCAGCTTTGTCTTTGTTATGTATGTTTGCCAAAGGTGATAAGTACGTTTTTTCACAGAATTGGCAAATGAAGGTATTGAATGAAATTGATTATATATAAAATTACAGAAACTGAAAGAAATTTCAATAAATACTGTTAGAGATTAAATTCGCTAATTTCGTGGTCCGCTTGACCAATTAATATATTACAATTAATTAAGGTTTTTTGATTGAGATAAAAAAGTCAATGGCATGAGCAGAATTCGAACCCACGATCTTCGGCAAGATACGCCGCTGCTCTACCACTTGAGCTATCGTGACCTCGATCCACTCGGACACCAACTTCCCATCTCAACCCCACCTTTTGAAAAATGACAGAAAGGAGGGAAAATTCAAAAGGTTAGTGTCCGAGTGGATCGAGGTCGCGATAGTTCAAGTGGTAGAGCAGCGCCGTATCTAGCCAAAGATCGTGGGTTCGAATCCCGCTCGTGCCATTGACTTTTTTATCTCAACCAAAAAACCTTAATTAACTGTTAGAGATATATATTTGGTAAGAGATATATATATAGTATATATATTTGGGCTGGATTATCCGGGATTAAATTTTTGCCAAGTCCAGAGCTTCACAAAAAAATACTTTTCAGAACGTTATCTGATTGATGACAAACTGCTTAAACATTTTACTTATTTATGCGGATTTAATTTATTTACAGGCGTTTACTCCATACATGTAGCTCGTAAAATTCTTAAGCGTCGTAAAGTATCCGGAGTATCAATATGGTTTTTTATGGTTAACAACATTTTTGTGCTTTTCGAAAAAAGTCGGAAACATTTTCAAGGCGTTGTCTAAAAAATTCATTAAAATTTGAGATTACTTTTCCGTTGACTCCCCTTGTTGTCTTGTCCTCGTTCCAACTATTATGTTCCCTCAAGTCGCCACTAAATGTGAGAATTTTATCTATAATTTTTTTTTAAATTTATGTATATTTATTCAAAATTGTTAGCAAGTAATGAATACATTGTGCACTTTCTGCCGTTACTAGATTGTCTATATGCTAGGGATTAATCAGCTTGTGGTGAAAATTGCACATTTGATATACTTTGTTTATGAGAAGAGGGTGAAAGAATAACAAAACAAATTCTAATACAATGACTCGGACCTGATTTGTATTTTTAATTGTCAAATCGTAAGGAAATCTCATCATATCCTCGTTTGAAAACATTTTGCAGAACAATACGTTCTTCCTGGGAATACTTTGCAGGGGCGAATTCCCCCCGGTGCTATAAACGCTCTAAACGTGAAATTCCACTGTAATTACACGGGCCACCCCCTGTCATATCAATCCACAAAGCATTCCCTGAAACTTTCGACCCTCCTGAGATTTTACCCAGTCACAAACGGCCGGATAAAATCGACATTATTGGCGAATTATTTCCAACTACGTGTTCGCGGCGAGGGAAATCAATGTAAAACGAATGTCCCGATTTTTACTGTTTATATTCATTCTTTGGGTGAAAAAGTTTAAAATAATTTTGACAACCTCTTCAGAAAAGTTTTATATAAAGCAAAAATTAGCTACGCTTTTTGTTTAACCAAGCGTCAAAATCCATATTGTATTTTACATATAGTAAAATTGATTTAAATATAATAATTTTCATCATATTCCATAAATGAACGTTTTTCAAGCCACGACCATACAAAATCTAATCCTACGCTTCTACAAAGGGAACGGTTCTTATGAATTTACCATGGTAGTCTATTCCGATTAGAGACCTCTAAGAATGCTGCAGGACTAATTGCTCCAACTATTCCTGTACTTCATTTACACCTCCAATATCCTCCATTATCCTCGCATCCTTTCCCACGGGAACAAAGCCTTATCCGCTGATCCCGATCTGATAATTCATTCCGAAGATGACTACACGTACATCCAGCAAAACAGCCGAATGGAGCAAATTTTGACCCCAAGAAGATAAACCTCTAACAAAACTTTTCTCAATAATAGAACTAACCTTAAGATGGCTGCGTTGGTTACGTGGGTTAAGTCTTGACTTAACTTATAACTTGGAACCAACCAACACAAATATAAAACCAGGAGGTTTGGATTACCCTGAAACTACTACTAAAAACGATTTGAACGTCCGGAGGCATCTCTAAACTTTAGAACGTCCATACAATACGGTCTTTTTCATCTCCTCAGATGGTCAACGCTACTATGTCTCCAAAACCACATTTCATAATGACGTCAAAACGTTTTTTAAAATAAGCTAATCTATAACTAATTTTAGAGGCACCGAGATAAACTTTTCTTGGTCTCAAAGCGGGATAATATGGGTATTATGTTGAACATGGATTGAGTTAATTTGATGGGTTAAGTGGAAAGTTTATCGTTTATTTAGGAAGATTTGCTGGAGATTAATTTAATTACAAAGGGTATGTGTAGGTCCTTGAGGACTTTGGATTGAACAAGTAGTCCGAATTTGCTGTCTAATTTCTAGAGTTTTATTTGTGTGTATCCAGGTTAAACGTGATATGGTAGGTAGTGTACCAGTTTTATGGTTAGGAATGTTATTAAGAAATATTTATGTTAGGAGTGTTGCTTTAGGTAAATGTAACATGTGTGCATTTGTTTTCATTCTTTACCCCGGAAAATTTCTTTTATTCGGAAGCTTCATTAATGAAACACTCGAAAGCTATTGCAGGATCGGGATCAGAGAATCGCCCGGCAGTCGTCAGCAAAAAAATATGTGGGGATATCTGAGGTGTAGAAGCAAAGGAATGGCCCGCGCACACTGGCCTATGGTTCCCACAGGACAGTTGTTCGGGCGCGTCTCCGTCACCGAAGCGCCCGATTTGCGACGTACTTTGTACCCCTCTATCACAACCCCTATCTTCTGGAAATCCACCAATCGTAATACACTTCCCTTCTTTTTCCCACAAAATCCATCCCTTCCAGCCCTCTCGGGCTCTCTTCTCCGCCAGCTCTCGGAGCGAGCACTCGTCCTATCGCCCTATCTCGCCAAAGTGTTGCGCCATAGTAATTCACCTCCGTGTAAGATCGCCGCTTCTTAAAGTTTCGACACGCGAATCCCCACGGATTCCCCTTCAAATCGCCATACGATCTTCACCTCCGCGTGCGTCCCATCTCACGACCGCATTGCCCACAACCCCATCATCGCCATTTTCCCTTAATATATCATCTCCTTCTTCCATTTATCATCATTATAATCCGGCGAACGAATCATCCTTTCATTATCCTTCGAAGACTCCATCATCTCACTGGCTACTACCTGGATTGCATCGTCTCATTCTCATCGCCACTAGATTGCATTGTGATGGTGGCCCATCACAATTAAAAGTTACAAATTTCAAACGAATAAGGAAACCTCCAAATACGATTCGTCGTAGATGGGTCAGCTGGAGAATTTAAGAAAGAGAGGTGATTGGAAGGATCAGTCGCCATTTTGCTCGGGCTTTGGGTGGATCGTTGTTCAACTGTAATTAGTCATAATAAATAGAAAATATTTAAATTTTGAAACAAAAGATTTTGGAAGGTGTTTGATCAATTATTTTGAAAATATTCAATGTATAAATATTAAGAACGTTTATTTTTGAGTATTTAATTTGAAAAGGCTCAAAAGGTTACCTGAGATTTTACCTCACATCCAATTGTAAGTTATTTACTTTTTATTTTATATGTTTATTTTCATCAAACTGGAATTTTAATTTTAACAATAAATTAATTTTTATTTTTGTGGTTATTTTATTTTTATTTTTCTCTCATTTTTATAAAAATTTTAATAACGTCACAGCATCATCCAGCATCATCACCAACGCCGCTGCAAGAACCAGGTCGGCACACCGGCTTAATCACCGCTGAACAACGCACGATATCGCATTCAGGAGACATTCACCGCTTTCCGGTCTTCATCGCCTTTAGACCGTCATCGCCTTCACATCTCCAATACGATCATCTGCCATCTTGTAAGCCATAGAAATTTCATTAAACAGTGAGTCTTCAACTATTCCTTTCGTTCATTATTTATTCCTTCATTTAACCATTCCTAAACTTACATCCCCTTTTCAATCGGGAATCTTCCATTCCCGTTGGTGCCGAAACAATCTTCTTATTAACGATGAACTAGATTATCGACCTGCTGGAATACAAGAAGTCTTTTCAGAGGATCTTCGGAAGAGGTTAAAACAGAGAAAACTTCCTTACGGTTTTCGCCGAGCTTTCGATAGTTTTATACTGACATCTTTCTCCACCACGTTTTTAATTTTTATTTTTACTGTAATTTTAGCTATAATTTTTAATTATTAATGTATTCAATTTAAATTAATGTTTAGATGCTGAGCCCCAAAAAACATAATGTACTTCTGTGCCCAAAACACCATGTTGTTTAATTCCCTATTAAGGTTTAAAGTAAGATATTCAATTTTTGTTGTAATTATTGTTTTTTCATGTTTTAGTTGTTTGTTTATATGATAATAAAACAGGCCCTGAAGATGACAGTATAAAACTGTCGAAAGCTCGGCGAAAACCGTAAGGAAGTTTTCTCTGTTTTGACCTCTTCCGAAGATCATCTGAAAAGACTTCTTAATCTTCTTATTAACTTCAACTTCTCTCTCCGGCGGTGTTCGTCGGCGCCATTTTGAATGTTGGCTGCTGGTGAACAACAGTAGTTGGAGTAGTCCGTCCGTTGTCCAATTTGGAAAAATCGTCCTTAAAGATAGGAGCGTGTTTGGAAGGATGCATTTTTGTTTGTATAAGAGACCTTCATGCTACACGCGATTGAACGCCTGTGATACATCTAGAATATTCCAAATGCAGTATTCGTTACACACAAAAAATGAGGATATGTGATCCATTGCTGGGGAGAAGTTTGAAACTTGGGAGAGAGAAGGTTGTGTACAGGCAAATATTCGCGTAGAACCAAATCACTATTCACTTTTGATTCGAAGTACACCGTTTTTTATCTTGTTCCTATGAAACTAAACTCCCATAGGTCTGTTTACGTTCAAAACATGCATTACGGCAGTCGTTCCAGAACTACGTACCTCTTCTAGAAAACCTCTGCTTTGGAAGCTTGTTGTAGGGTGTTGGGGTTATTATCGGAACCGAATCGGTGTCACATACCATTACATTTAGTATCGCTTTGTCAACGTTGCAGTGAAACCATTTTTATATTTGACCTTCTAGAAACTATTGAAGTTTTATTGAAAAAAAATTATGCTTTAGATACATCTTACTAAAAAGGTAGATATGTACACGAGCCTTCTTAATTTACCTGTTAATTGACGCATTAAAAAAATAAATTTCATTATCCCCGGTTCGTGGACCCTCTACCCATCATTACCTAGGATAATGGAGGTTTTACTTTGAAAACACATTTGTTGACAATTTTAAAAGACAAACATTAGCCAGTATTGTCCAGTTGTCATTAGGTTTTTTCAACATCGCCGGTCCAGAAATAATGGGAAAACAACGATACCATCATCGCCGTGGGCCGAGCATGTAAAAATCCGGGCATTCGCCCAATTTGTTGTACGCCCTGACGTATGCGTTGAGGCTGAAAAATGATTGTGCTCCCGAGGTCGAATCTATAGGTGATTGATTGACGCACTGGCTGTCAGATAAGGGAATAAATTTTCAAACCGTCTTCTTTCATCCAATCCTCTTGTTTCCACATTCTCGCCATTATTTTATATTCATCTTTTACCTTTTTTCTCCCCGATATTAATTTTACATTTGATCTTTCACTGATGATATATGCTGCTGATTACTAGCGGAATTATGAAAAACTTATAAGAGGGGTTATATCAGTCATAAATCTTTTAATCTGTTTTAATTTTTAAACCTGGAGAGGAAATCGACATCAATTCATTTGGTTTTAACAAAATGGAATTTTAATGTTCACATTTTTAAATTATCAGTAAAAAAAAAACTCGAAAAATACCACAAATTTGATTGAAATGTCTATTACTATAATTTTTTAATAAAATAGTTAATATTATGGTTTTATTAATTGAATTGTTCGAATGTTACAAGGTAACGTGTTCACTCATCAGTGGATTATTCCGAACCAATATGTACAAAGCAAGCTGTAATGATATACCTCAATTTAGATATTTATCTTTCATAATCATTGGCTGTTGAACCTACAACACATTTTGATAATTGACCTGGAAACAATTGTCCAACAATTATCAATTCTTATCAAATTTGGTTATGCCAGGGATTATTTAAAAAAATGGTCTCAAACACAATACACATTCCCTGATGACCTTTTAGTCAAATTTAGTTGCACAAGTTTTAGCGAATGACACTGATTATCAATATTTATATAAAGTATGATAAAACTGCTAAATAACTACAAAAATTTTATTAAAAATAATGAAGACATTAGTAAAAAAAATTATCCCAGACTACATAAACAAAATTTCCCGAGTAAGAGATTATAACCACTTTCAAATTGGAGCGCGAGTGCACGAGAGTTCGCTTGATGCGCGGCGACGAGAGAGGTGGCTTGTCTTTTTTTGTGGTTTGCGCTCTCGTTATTTTTCCCTGGCGACGACAAGTGGACGTTTTCTGGATTCAGCAGCCTTTTTTACGGAGGAAGAGATCTTTCTGCACGTTGGACTGCACAACCGGCTTCATACGAGTTCGACAACTATTTGCCTTGGACTTTCAACGAGCTGCAGGGTAATCATTTGTCCAGAGAACATTTTATTTTCATTTGTTCACTTTTGTTAATTGATTTTGTTTATTATTGCCGGAACAATGGTTTTTTTGTTTTCTTAATTTTTTATAAAAAGGCCTTAATCGTATTGTATTTTTAAATATAGAAAAGATACTTATTTGTATTATTGTATTTTACTTTTAAAAAAAGGGAATTTATTCTGTTTTGTTCATTTTTATTTTTTCAAAAATTAGAAAAAAAAAGGTGTTCATTTGTATTTAATTGCTGTGGTTATTTTTATTTCATCTCAAAGACCTGAAACAACTGTCCTGATCCCTTCACAAGTTTTATAAAAAAAAATTTATTTTTTTATTTTAAATATATATTGTATTTTATAAGGTATAATAGAATTCACGTATGAAAAGAATTGTCGCTTTCGGAATATTTGACTTGTCGAAGAGGGGTCATCCTTACTCGATTAAGAATGCCATGCGAGGTTTACATACAAGGGTTGGGTCACGGATTTGGACTTTTTTGGACTCCAAAAAAATCGGACACGTGTCCGCCACTTTTTGTGAATAGGCCCTGGTTTCGCCATTTTTTTTATTGAATTTTTTTAAAATATTTTTATTTCGCCACTCACTTTCTCAAATTAACTAAGTGAACATGACATTGAACTGAAGTTATTTCAAAATAATCACCAACGATCCTAGCTATGTAAAGTCTTGCATTGTCATTTCTAAAAATAAAACCGTCGCAGTTAATTGCGTATAAGGAACAACTTCTTATGATACACATCTTCAATGAATAGCGCAACTGTTACAGAACTCTCCATGATCAAGTTTGTGCAACATTCCAAAGGAATGCCTGCCCAAACCGTAATACGACCACCGCCATAGCTTCTCCGGAGTGAAAATGTTGCGGGGAACTATCGCTTTCCTGTTCTTCTCCAAACCCTCTCTCCGCAGTCAGAAGACCTGATACAAAACCTTGACTCATTCGAAATTGTTGTGATTTATTGCGAAACTTAACCCAGCTGTTTGTTGTTGTCAGAAGTTTTGGACCAGCGGCAAACCTCCTCGCACGTAATCCAGGTTCTGAAAGTCTTCTTACAGTACGTAAACTGACATAAATATTTCTAACTTGTTGAAGTCGTTCCTTGATCGCTACAACGGTCGAATATGGATTATGGAGTATATTTGAAACATAAAAGCATCAACTCTCTCTCTCTACATATTAATTAATTGATTAATAAATTTGATCAATCCAGTACGTATACAAAATTGTATTGTAAATTCATTACCTGAAATATTTCGGTCTGTCTTTTCATGTTGTTTTATGTTTTTAACGTTTCTTCATCCTCAGAGTTTACTACGTCGAAACAACGAAATTCGCAAGATCAAATCAGCGAAAGAGACAAAAATTTTTGGAAACTTTCAAATTACCGTTTCAGTAACTCGCAGGCCTAAACGAACATTTAGAAAATTAGATCTGTCTAGTGTTTGTACGAGTATATCCAAAGCATTAGTCTTCTGATATTATTAAGTTTTGTTGACATGCTTTAAGTTCCAAAAGTGCGTGTAAATACTGAGTTCAAATGTTCATTTAACAACTTTCCATTTCAGCCATCTCTGAATGCTACCAGTAACATTTTCAATCGGGATTACAGTATTTCCTAAAGGGTAATGCACAAATTAAAACACTAGTTTGCCGAAGATAAACCAAAGTTGAATTAATTGAAGCTAAGTTTCCCACCTGACATATGCAAAGTGGGAATCCTCTCGTGGCTCCAGGCATGCAAGTTAACTATCCTCGAGGCCCTAAATTAATCCCTTACAAACTCTCTCGCTCTCCTACGACTCCGATGCCCCAATACAACCATGTTGCCGTGGCTGATTATATGATGTGGTCGGCAACTCAGTTCGGCCTGAATTCACGTTTGCATTCATATCCCGCATAGTTGGTTTCGCAGGCGGATTCCGTCTTGGAACAGTAGGCAAACATTCCTTGGAATTAATTCCAGGTGGAAATTCGTAGAGACAAATTTCCCTTATGCTTTTAAGCTGGTCGTAGTGCATTTCATCGTAGATTATAGTTATAATCGCAAGATCAAGTGAAATTATTCACAAGGGCAATCGCTTACTTAAAGCCTTTATCCCACAGTAGACATCGATTCAAGTTATATCTGTATGTAAGAAAATATCGACCATTTTTCAGACTAAAAATAAGTATTTTAAACATAATTTTTTTAAAATGAAACTAGTGCCATAAAATTTCGAGCTTTCGAAATGTTTTAGATAATTGGTTGAAAGTGGCAAATCAAGTTTTTTAGTTATTTTGCCTTCGAGAACTTGAAACTCCCTCTCTTTTACGCTGTTTGAAAGACATTTTTTTGTCAATACAACAGTATTTTCAACAATTAATTAAGGTTTTTAGTTGAGATGAAAAAAAGTTAATGGCACGAGCGGGATTCGAACCCACGATCTACGGCTAGATACGCCGCTGCTCTACCACTTGAGCTATCGTGACCTCGTTCCACTCGGACATCAACTTCTTATCTCAACCCCCCCCCCTTATGAGTTTTCCCTCCTTTTTGCCATTTTTCAAATGTCGTGTAATCGGTTTTGATTCTCGACGACAATTGAAATGGCTACGGAGAGTTTTAGTGAAGTGTACTTCATATTAATTCTTTAAATTCACTAATTTCGTGGTTCGCTTGACCAATTAAATCACTATAATTAATTACGGTTTTTAGTTGAGATGAAAAAACGTTAATGGCACGAGCATTTGAAAAATGGCAAAAAAGAGGGAAAACTCATAAGGTGGGGTTGAGATAGGAAGTTGATGTCCGAGTGGATCGAGGTCACGATAGCTCAAGTGGTAGAGCAGGTCGTGCGTTCGAAGATCGTGGGTTCGAATCCCGCTCGTGCCATTAACTTTTTTTTCATCTCAACTAAAAACCTTAATTAATTGTAATGATTTAATTGGTCAAGCGGACTACGAAATTAGTGAATTTAAAGTATTTTCAACAATTCACTAATTTCGTGGTCCACTTGACCAATTAATATATTACAATTAATTAAGGTTTTTAGTTGAGATAAAAAGATTCGCCGCTGCTCTGAAATAAAAGAAGGAAAAATGGCAAAAATGAGGGAAAATTCAAAAGGTGAGGTTGAGATGGGAAGTTAGTGTCCGAGTGGATCGAGGTCACGATAGCTCAAGTGGTAGAGCAGCGGCGTATCTAGCCGAAGATCGTGGGTTCGAATCCCGCTCGTGACACTGACTTTTTTATCTCAACTAAAAACCTTAATTAATTGTAGTATTTTCAACTTGCAGCCATTTGAAGGTCGCGATCTGTTACTGACTCTCTACTTTTATTTGAAAACTAAGTCATCATCCTAAACTGTAATTGTTGTCGGTTGTCAATTACAGAATAGACATAAACCATACACTACCCGTACCCGATAAACATGGAATTCTGATGACATTCACTGCTCCCAGAGCACTCGACATTCTTAGGGGCGGGGTTGAACCAACACATTGTCGTTAATAACGTTTTTTATGTTGACGTAGTGTTCGTGGCTGTAGTCAGGGTTGGGGGTGTTTCTTAATCCAAAAACTGTTCAGCCAAGCTTTCTTTCTACTTTATTTGAAGCCATCCTCAGGGTTTTCAGGTCAGTATTGTTGTTCAACGTTGTTAAAAACGGCCATGATGACTTTCTTTGGATTAAGAAACGCACTCTACACTGAGCACAATCACGATCGCTACATTAGTCTAATTATAACTGCTGGTCAATTTTATCAACAATTTATAACTTTTTACTCTCCAGACGTAACACTTACTCCAGAATAATCGATATTTTTTCAGCGAAGGAGAAAATTCAAATTTGAACAGAAAATCGCTTTTCCCGATTATTTTCAATTTTCTCAAAACCCTTTTATCATATTCAGCCTTTTTTTCATTTATACAATTACAGGCAATTAATTATTGTGAGTGGTTTTTTTCAAAAACGCGCAGATCAGAATAAATTTTTTAAAAGAAATATAAGGAGTAATTTTTTAAATTTTAATTGTCAAAAATTAAATGGTCAATTATTACAAAAACCCTTAGCTAGGAAAAGTTGTAGATGAAAAAAATATTGATAGTAATAGAGTAATTAATCATGAGAATTTTCTCATTGTTCAATATTTGTACGAAAAATGGCTATTTTCTGACCCTGAACAAATATAAGTCATTGTAAAAGTGCAAAAATACTGTAAAATATGATTGCCTATTATTCAATCTAAAAGTAAAGTCTCTCCGAAACAAGATTTTTTTAAATTAAAATCCATCAATAAAAAGTAGTTTTCAAATTAAATACGAAAAACTAAAAAAGCTGTTTTTTCTAAAAATTAAATGCTACTCCCTTAAACAAAAATTAGTTCACAATTATCCCAGCTAAAAATAAATCTCACAACTAGTTTTTTTAGTTTGAACTTTTCACACAAGATAACTGTGACAACAAAATATGAAAAATATTACGAAAGGAATTTGGAGGAAGCAAAACAAGAAACACCAACAAAATTATACAGGGCAGGCAATGTCTTAGAATGACTGTTGAAAGGTGGTCGAAACTACATGAGCATAAAAGTTGGGTTGTCGTCAACCAAATAGATTTTAAGAAAATGAGCCCTAATAATGGCAAATTTTTGCTTCTCTTTGAGCAGGAAGCTTTTTGATTTTCAGGAGAAGATTGGTCTTTGAATATTGCAAAATTTTAAAGTTTTTACTCATACGAAGAAGTAAGCACCAAAATTAAAATCAATTGAATAGAAATAGAATTTATACAAATACTTAGGAAAAAATAGCTCTTCTTCCGAAAAATCGAAACCATCGATGAAAATTAATTTACAACTAACATAAACATAAACAAATTCTTCTCAATTGAAACTATGGTAAAAGCATTATTGAAATTCGGAGGAATTACAAAACAAGAAAATGAAACCGATTCTGTATGACTGAACTGAACGCCTTTTTAAATAAATTTACTGTTGTATTAAATTAATTTTACATAATTAATTTACTGTATTTTTAAGAAAAAAGAAAGAAAATGTATATTTCATTTGACAAAATCAAATAAAAATCAAAGGTGAACAATTAAGTTATACGAGTACAAAAGGTAAATAAGTAAACCAATTAAAAATAATTAAATTATAAGTCGTATTATGTAAAACGCATTAAAATAAAAAAATAAAATCTTTCGTGTAAAAAAATCTAATATGGCTTGTGTTCTATGTCAACCTTTAGTTGCATTTTAAAATAATAATTTTCATTGTTTTGAACGAATTGGAACAATTATGTAGAACATAAACGACATATGCGACTGGATGTGCGGTACCGAAATTCGGTTAGTATATCATAATTGGTTTGAAAGCGGTGGTAACAAGACCACAAAACGTTCTAACGTCGAAAATGAAACCGAGCCCTTATATCGTGTGTTTTGTCGGCAAAGCCCCCCATGATCCGAACGTTAAAAGATCCTCCACTCAATTATCCGGATAGATACCGGGTCGCCCTCCCCAAAATACAAACACACTGGTATCATTTACAAAAAGAATATCCCATCTCGTCTCCATCGGGAAATTGCCCGCATCGATTGTCCATTTGGTACAACGACGGAAACGAGCTTAAACGATCTGTTCCTAAAGCTAAATTTCTCATTGGCCCCAAGGAAACCAAGCCGTGTGAAAAGAGAACAAAAGCCCTATTTTCTTTGACAAAGTAATTCTAGGAAATGGAAACATGGTTATACGAACCGTGAAACAAAATCGACAACGACAGATTTTCTCGCATTTTTGAACATGAGAGTTTTTTAATACAATAAATCTGAACTTAGAGTTTCAACTCAAATATATTCATTTAAATCAAAACCATGAATGTTTTTAAATTAAAATAAAATGTGCTTTTTTTGCCACTATATCTTGTTTCTGAATATACACTAATTTAAATTAAAAACCGTAAAACCCGAATCAATAGTAATAAAAAAATTATTATAGAACATTTTTTATGAAAACATCAAATGTTTAAAATTACAAGTTTTTTAAACTTTAGTAACAAAAATAAAAATTTTGTTCTGAAAATATCTTTTAATCACTGCAAAATGAGATTTCATTTGATGATGAACATTATAAATCCGATTGAGTTCAAATAAAAGGATTTTGGCAATAATAATTAGCCTGGATGAGTAAATTTAAAAAAAATGGTCATAGTCCAAAAGAAAGAAGTTGAAACGTTTACCAAAACATTGTTTTCAAATTTATTGACAAATAAAAAGTGATATTTTGTAAAGCGTCAGTTTGTCATTCTTAATATAAAAAAAACGTATAAACATTTTATAAATTTATGAATTTTAACGATTATATTACATCTTACGGAAATGAACCCATGTTTATGGAATCTTTTGCGTTAAGTTCAAACGATCAATTGCAGAAACAGTAATAATTTACCATTTAAGGTCATTGTTGGGGGCAAGCATTTAATAAAGGCTTAAACTTGTAAGTGCGATTATTACAATGGCTCTTCCACTCACTTTATCTAACCGCGTACGTAACCGGGGATTCTAATTTTCTCCAAGTACAAATTAATCCATAGGCTTCTTGGATTAACGTCATATTTCATGTAGCTAAAGATGAAAGGGATTTCTGCTAAATAGAATAAGCTATCTTCCTACTTATGGTATTAAACGGATTAGGCGAAACCGTCAAAAGAAATGGGGAATAACGTACGGGCTACGCTATAAAAATTAGCACTACGTATTGATCACGGGATTAATTTAACAAAATAGTGGATACCGTTTTTTTTAACGCATTTGTTTGTAAATAAATTGATAACAAAAGTAATAAAAATTTTGATTGCTGATCAATTATGTAAAAATTATGTCAAAATATATTCATAACAATCTCTAAATTATAGGTTATTAATTGCATTGTCTGCACAAAAAGAGAATATTGTGACAAAGAGCAGGAGTTGATAATATTATATTAAAGCAATATAATATTTATCTAATAAAAATAAGAAATATTAATATATAACATTGAAAGAATCATAAACAAAACTAGATACTAAAAGAAATTAGAAACCGAAACGAAAAATGTATGGTTATGGTAATAAAATATACTAATTAGATTAATTTTGACTGGAGTACTAATAGAAAAAGTTAATTCTTACGAAGTTTGAAGTTAAAGGTTTTATAAAGAAGACTAATTATTGATTTATATAAGCTCAAATTTGCACTTGTAAGTACATGATTTTTTAATTAACATGAAGTAATAACATTAAATTACCCGCAAGCATCGAGAATCACCCATGCCGGGTGTAGACAGACTGATGTCAGTTATAGATATAGCCTATAGCTTGGAAGCACTCGTATATTCGAATGTTCTCTAAGCCAAAAAAGCCAACACATTGTACTACTTCATATAGGCCAATAAGTCTACTACCTACTTTGGGTAAAATTTTAGAAAAACTCCTACCGAAAAGAATTCTTCCGATTTTAAATTCTTAAAATATAATCCCAGACCATCATTTTGGTTTTCGCAACCGCCACTCAACTGTCCGCGTCACCGCGTGGTAGACATTATTTCATCCTCCCTTGAGATGGGACAGTACTGTTCCGGAGCCTTTCTTGACGTAAGCCAAGCTTTTGATCGAGTTTGGCACCCGGGCCTGCTGTTCATGCTCAAGGGCATCTTTCCATCCACCTACTATCTCGTACTGCACAGTTACCTTACTGACCGATTCTTCCAAGTCATCGAANACAAATTATTTTTAAAAAAATTGTATATATATATATATATATATATATATTGATACCCTAATTGAGTGGTGGTGCTTTAATATTCCGCCATCAACCCTCTTACACATTCACTCTCAATACACGCTAGAAATACAAAATTATCAATACTACATACAATTAAACACCTCTGTTTTCTCAGGAGTCTCATATGGGTGGCATTCCTACACCCTCTCTATGACCCCCCCCCCACAGAAGCACCCTTCAATTATGTAAGAAACATTTAATAACCTTTCTTTACATGCCGGTCTACACGCAGGCTTTGGGCCAAAAGGAAGTGTCTGCGAGTCAAACTCACTGGCCTATCGTTAATCGGGTGAAAGTGACCCCTCTTCTACAGGTCTTATCATCCGAGACCCACCGAACCCGTGGTGAACACGATCCTAAAACCGGCGTACCTCGATCTAAGTTCCAAGAACTTACTCAGGAAAATGGCGGGGTAGTTGACGACGTGATCTTCCCGGAAGGAAGATAAATTTTTTTAAAATGATTTATATAGAAATTTTACGAAGATCTTATCGCATATTAATTAGCATTATTTCAATAGCATTATCAGTTTTAGTTTTGATTTATCACAAGCCTTATATTTGAAATTTATATATTTTATTTGTACTTAATTAATTCCCTGAGCCAAATTTTGACGTGAAGCATGTACTTGTTTTTGACTAATATTTTGTGCAATTAACAAAGAATGGGCTTTCTTAACTAGTTGCTATGAGTTTTTAAAACATCTTGGTACAAGTTCTTAACTAAGACATATATTTTGACTAATATGTTGTACAATGGACTTGTTTGTCCCTGGGACAATGGACTGTATGACGATGAAATTAAATTTAAAAACAGAAAATGAACAAAACCGAATAAAAAAATAAAAACAAAAATTGGAACAGAAAGTGAACAATAAAAAATAATAAAATAAGAGGGGCGACTAAGGCCGCAACAGTTTAGGCGTTGACACGGCACTCTTCACTCTAAGGTAAAGGTCCCGGTTCGAATCCAGCGGCCCTGCATTCGAACCCGATATACATACAAATGATCTTTTCTTGAAAACTCCGGTAACACGAGGGTTGATATGCCCTCTGCAGTTGCAAACCCTTGTAAAAATATAAATAAATAATAATTAGCGTGATGTAACAACTTATAAAAATTAAGTTTTGCTAAATGAAGTTCAATATTGAGATATTATTACTTCCAACTAATTAATATTTACCCCTGAAATTTCGTAAGTTCATTCTCTGTAATATCTCCGCATGATTTATTCCCACATGTTAGCACGTACTGTTTAAAATGATAACCACGGTCTTTAAGGCAACTGATGTTAAAATATTCCCTAAAGTTTTAAGCTTAAAGGTTTCCAATTTTATTTAATAAATTTTTAATGTGAAAGTTAAACCTATCAATTTAATCAAACCACACTCACAGATTTTCCAACAAACAATCATTTTACAGAATTTATGCAATGTGTCGCAGAGAAAGAACAGTTTTTAATACGTAAGTATGTTTTTTAGATTTTCATTGTGGAGTTCTGAACTTCTGAACTCTACTAACTGAATCTTAGAATATAATATAGAGAAGCTCTTTTTTGGTTGAAATGAAGATTTCATACAATAAAATCATACTGTATAATATCTTAAAATAGTACGTAAAGTACATATTACTTGTATTGATGTTACATATTGAAAGTTCAGGTGTTAATTATTTGTTGAAATAGTCGTTTTGGTAAAAAGAAACAACGACATTAGTTAACCTGGCAAAACACGCAAAACCATTCGGATACGGCTTTTGTGGCCCAAGGCGCGTTTCCATTCGGGACTGAAAGGGGTAAAAGGGTGTTGAAAGAAAGCTTGTTTAAGGAGGCGAATTTGGTGGAAGGAGAGTGCAGATTGCCTGAGTCTTCACCATACAGAAAGGGCGAAAGAGTTCCTTTGATGTGTAGACATAACGACAGGTGGAAAGAGGGGTAATGGCTTGGCAAGAACCTTGGCTCCATTACTTTACCAACCCTTCTAAATCTACCGTTTCTTCAGATGTATCTTACGAAGTTTTGTTAGTGCTTCCAAACACGCTCTAACATCCGCCCAATTGATTAATTGCTCAGTTCGAGCCGAGTAAAAACCGAGGTGCGTAAATACCGAAAAGTTGAAGTATCGGGTTGTCCGGAAAATAATGCAGGATTTTAAGTTTTCATTAAAAAAAATCTATATAAAATATTCTGTTTACGTTTACAGGATTACTCATTTGTATGAATGTCAACACTTATTAATCCTCTNTCTCTCTCTCTCTCTCTCTCTCTCTCTCTCTCTCTCTCTCTCTCTCTCTCTCTCTCTCTCTCTCTCTCTCTCTCTCTCTCTCTCTCTCTCTCTCTCTCTCTCTCTCTCTCTCTCTCTCTCTCTCTCTCTCTCTCTCTCTCTCTCTCTCTCTCTCTCTCTCTCTCTCTCTCTCTCTCTCTCTCTCTCTCTCTCTCTCTCTCTCTCTCTCTCTCTCTCTCTCTCTCTCTCTCTCTCTCTCTCTCTCTCTCTCTCTCTCTCTCTCTCTCTCTCTCTCTCTCTCTCTCTCTCTCTCTCTCTCTCTCTCTCTCTCTCTCTCTCTCTCTCTCTCTCTCTCTCTCTCTCTCTCTCTCTCTCTCTCTCTCTCTATCTCTATCTATCTATCTATCTATTTCTTTCTCAATCTATCTTTCTCATTTCCGTCATATTTCTCCTCCCTTCTCTCTCACCCTCTCTTTCTCTCTGTAACTGTGTTTCTAATTTGTTGGTTAATTTCTCCCTCTCTTTATTAATTTATTTTTCTAATATCACTTATGCTTTTTTCCGATCTTTCTTTCCTTTTCTTTATTTACCTTACTAAGTTCTCTCAATATTTTCCTCACTCTCTAATAATCAATCTTTCCAATTTCTCTCATATTCCCTCTATCTAGCTATCTACTATCTGTCTTTCTCTATCGATCATTCTAATTTCTCCGCTACTCTATTATTATAGCTTTCTAATTTCTTTCATGCTTTCTGCCGCTCTATTTTTTCTGACCATGTCCTAATGGGCGAGTATTATAAATAATGTGTTTCAATCCAGTTCTCTCTCCTTAATGTTACTAAATTTCTCATATTCTCTCTCTGTCTCTTTTTCTTCCCCTCAATATATCTATATACAGGGTGAATTGCTACTCGTGCTACAAACTTCTCCAGTAGATTCTTCACCCTAAAATGAACAAAAAAGTTCATATTGTCCATGGTCCGATTCTCAACCATTTCAGAGTAATTTCGCTTTTTATCGATTTTGAAAGATATCACGTCCTGGCGTCGGAAAATCGTGATATCTTTTAATCTAAACATTTCTCTTAAAATCTATAAGCACCGTTGAAATCCCCGTTAATTTTTAGAGAGAATCAAAATCATAATTCCATTGAAATTTTTTAATTTAATTTAATGCCCATTTAGTATGTAATGCTTAAGAAGTTTACAAACAGCTAGAAGGTCAAGGAAGAAAGACCCAAACGTTTTGCCACCTTCATCTTCTTATTGAAAAATTAACGGGGATTTCAACGGTGCTTATAGATTTTAAGAGAAATGTTTAGATTAAAAGATATCACGATTTTCCGACGCCAGGACGTGATATCTTTCAAAATCGATAAAAAGCGAAATTACTCTGAAATGGTTGAGAATCGGACCATGGTCAATATGAACTTTTTTGTTCATTTTAGGGTCAAGAATCTACTGGTGAAGTTTGTAGCACGAGTAGCAAGTCACTCTCAAACATTAGCAATCCTTGAACCACCATTTTTTCTCTTTTTGTCATCAACATCTTGGTCTCACAACCACTAAATAAGAAAATGACGAGTGCGTTGGAAGCGTTATTAAATCAGGTAGTTTTCCTCAAATTTGCTGCCTTCTGAGACTAAAATTAGAAACTCTGGATTACTTTATACACTTTCCGATTTACACAATTTTCCACTCTTTTTGTAGTTCTGGCTGAAATAAAACACAAAAAATTAGCCCAAACATTTTGCCACCGTCATCTTCTTATTGAAAAATTAACGGGAATTTCAACGGTGCTATTAGATTTTCAGAGAAATGTTTAGATTAAAAGATATCACGATTTTCCGACGCCAGGACGTGATATCTTTCAAAATCGATAAAAAGCGAAATTACTCTGAAATGGTTGAGAATCGGACCATGGACAATATGAACTTTTTTGTTCATTTTAGGGTGAAGAATCTACTGGAGAAGTTTGTAGCACGAGTAGCAATTCACCCTGTATATCTTTCTAATTTGGCTCATAATTTTTCCCCTTTCTCCATTTCCTTTTCTCCATCTCCCTTTCTATTTCCTCTCATATTTTTTCCTGATAAAATCCCTTTGTTTCATACTTTCTTCTTCTCTCTCTCTCTCTCTTACTCTCTCTCTCTCTCGCTCTCTCTCTCTTACTCTCTCTCTCTATTATTCTCGCTCGCTCTCTCTTTCGCTCTCTCTCTCTTTCTCTCTCTCTCTCTTACTCTCTCTCTCTCGCTCTCTCTCTCTCTCTCTTACTCTCTCTCTCACCCTCTCTCTATCTCTCTCTTTCTCTCTCTCTCTCTCTCTCTCTCATTATTTCTCAATATAGGGTGGCCCAGAGAAATTACGAAATTTTTTTAGACAATAGTACATTTTATTTGCAACAACTTCCAACTTCACTCCCTGATGAGTTACGATTTTTTGTTAGTTTTTCCATGGATCAGTTACCTTACTTGATAAAACCACAAATATCTATCATCAGAACTACCACAGTTGAAAGATTTACAAGCATTAGACATTGTTTTTAAACTGATGATCACGATGTCTGATAAACATTTGTGCTCTTTTACTCATACACCTACATGGTTACTCGTGTGGTTGTAAGTTTGTCAGATGTTTCGAGGATTTTAATCCATAAATCTTCAGCACTGTTCACCTACAAGTGCGTGCCTAGTTGAACCAGCAATACCAACATGGAATTCTACGTTTGAGGATTTGTGAAAAAGATGGTGTACAATGCAGTAGTAAATCCAGTCGTTTAAATCAAAACGGTGATAGCCCAAATGATAGATATTTGAGTTTTTCTCAAATCAGGAAACTTATCCATGGAAAAACTAACAAAAATTGTAACTCATCTGTGACTGTGGATAGGTATAGGGACTATAAGTTGGATGTTGTTGCAAATAGGGTGTACTATATCCCAAAATTTTTTTCGCACTTTCTCTGGGACACCATGAATAACTTTCTACTTTCTCTCATTTTCTCCCTTTGCTCACTCTTTTTTTCTATCTATTTATCTATCTCTTCTCTTTTTCTATCTAATATCTTGCGTGCTTTCTCTCACTCTCAGTCTCTAGTTCTCTATATATGCTGCTTTTTCTCCTACTTGTCTCTCTCTCTCACACTTTTTCTCTCTCTCTCTCTTTCTCTCTCTCTCTCTTTCTCTCTCTCTTTCTCTCTCTCTCTTTCTCTCTCTCTTTCTCTCTCTCTTTCTCTCTATCCCTATCCCGTTGTCTCTATCTATTTTTCTAATATCCACATATTTTACACTAACTTTCTCTTTATAATTATCTCTCTATTTATTTCTTCTGTACATTTATATTTCTTTTTCATTTCATTTCTGGTTATTTGTAATAGATATCGTTTGCACCTTAAACTGGCGAGATCTTTTAAATAAAAAGATATTCATTCAGTCTCCTCCCTAACACTCTTTCTTTCTACTCTTACCATAACGTCCCAATAGTCCATACTGTCGTTTCAAATAAATATTTATTCACAACTGTTCGATCAAACATTTTCAAAACAATTTCCTAATCAAATAAAGTATTATGTGTACTAAAACTGAATGCGTCCCACTCGGATGAATGTTATTCCCTTTGGCTATGGAGGAACCTTACTCCGTCTCGTCGCAAATGTTGACATTGCCTTGGTTCGTACACTTGTCACAAGCAATCTAGAAACGCCAGCTTGCAGATCTGTTCCACTACCATTCAAATACAAAGTATCAACATAGAATAACAAATAAGTATTACTCAATATTTGTTGAATTTAAGCTAATCTTCAAAATTTTCTTTTTAATTACTTTTTCCGTAAGTGGTGGTAGTGACTAGATTTAAAAACCATTTTTATAAGGAGATAAAGGATAGCAAAATAATATACCAAATACATGTTAATTGTGGTCTTAACGCGCCTTCACATTTCTGTAGGGCTACATAAATAGTCATAAATAATTAGAAATGAGGATTAACAGATTTTTTGTTTTGATTTGTATTTTCTATTTTTCCTTATTCGACTAACAAGCATATATCAATTAGTTTAATTAAAATTCATAGAGTAAAAATAAATTACAAATATCCTTATTAATTTTTGCGCCGTTTATTATAAAATTGTTATTTAAAATTACAATTAATTAAAGTTTTCAGTTGAGTTGAAAAAAATTTAATAGCACGAGCAAGATTCGAACCCACGATCTTCGGCTAGAAAACCTTAATTAATTGTAATGATTTAATTGGTCAAGCGGACCACGAAATTAGTGAATTTAAAGAATTAATATGAAGTACACTTCACTAAAGCTCTCCGTGGCCATTTCAATTGTCGTCGAGAATCCAATCCGATTACACGACATTTGAAAAATGGCAAAAAGGAGGGAAAACTCATAAGGTTGGGTTGAGATGGGAAGTTGATGTCCGAATGGATCGAGGTCACGATAGCTCAAGTGGTAGAGCAGCGGCGTATCTAGCCGAAGATCGTGGGTTCGAATCCCGCTCGTGCCATCAACTTTTTTTCATCTCAACTGAAAACCTTAATTCATTGTAATGATTTAATTGGTCAAGCGGACCACGAAATTAGCGAATTTATTCTCTAACAGTATTTATTGAAATTTCTTTCAGTTTCTGTAATTTTATATATAATCAATTTCATTCAATACCTTCATTTTGTACTGACACGTGACGACGCCGCTGGCGGGAACTTAGAGAAAAGGCTGTCTTCTACCTGTGACCTTCGCACGAAACTTGCGTATGACCACAGTTATACAGCCGGACTCAGGGGGTACGGTGGATCGGACGACAGCATATAAGCGTTGAGGACGCTATGATTATGCTGGAAAGTCTTCTTCTTCTTCTCGAGTATGCTTTGCACGTAGGTGTAGGCTGAGCTGGATTGGAAGCTTTTACCGTAGGCGGTACTCCTCTAGGGGGTGGTTAGCAATTCCACTTTTTTTAGTTTCTACGCTAAAGAAGCCCCAATTCTCTGGAAGATAAATTCGCCTTCTCTATCTAGGGAATGCGCGGTAGACCTTGCTGATGTCTTTCGGTTTACGTAGCCTTTTGCCCGCGGCATACGGTTTGATGCTTAATGCAGGCCCGACCACTCGGAATGGGCAAGCGGGTAGCGAGGTTGTCTTGGCCCTTCGGGGCTGTGCTGCCTCTACACCAATGCTGCGGCAGTAACACCATTCTGTCGTTTGTGGAGGTGCGTCAGCTCTCATCTTGAGAATCAAAATGTCCGATAAGGGCGAATAGGCTAGGTGCGGACGTTAAAGATCCTCATTGTCCTTTTTAGGACGACCGAGTATACGGCAAAGCATGCACGATATCTCCTGACTTGCTGGTGCCGGGCTGTTGCTGCAGGTCGTCTAAAAGAAGCATAAGATTCCATTCCCTATGGAACGGGTTCCGTCTTAAGGCAATGACAAAATTTCTCTCCTCCCTTAGAGACCTAATACGCTGAGATCCACTGGCAGGCTTTCTATTAGCACTTCCAGGCTCTTGAAATCGGGCTATATCCCGGGAGACTATGCTGTGAGAAACGCCAACTCCCTCATTCTCCATATTGCTAACTCCTGGTTCCCGATGATGTCATTCCATGGTTAAAGAAAATACAACTGGATTAAAATGGAGAAAAAACGAGAAAAGTTGTTTGTTTACAAAATGAGTAATCTTCCTGTTTTCTATCCTTAAGTAAACCCTTTATTAAACATGAGGATTAACATTTTTTTGTATTTTCCATTTTGTGTTATAGAAGTAACAACAATATATCGGTTAATTATTAATTAATTTAATACTATTATTAATTAATTATTAATCATCATAAATAAATAAAAATATATTACAAACATCCCTATTTATTTTTGCGCAGGTTACTTTCAGCAGTGATGAAATGCATTTTTAAAACTTTGATACATTAAAAACTCCCCCCCCCCCAAAAAAAAACCACCAGAATTATTTGATAGCCTCCTCAACTTAAATGACGTCCTGATTAAATTAAAAAAGATGATTCATTCTCTTAAGCCCACCGAAACTAAACCTAAATGCAAACATTGGCTGGTAGCATATTAAAAAGTAAATGATGTCTTCCCGTTTGTGGGAATTGTAATTGTCTTGAAAACGTTTGCCCACCAATTGGTCTTAATTGCAAACTGAGCATGAAAGGTTTTAGTTTTCTTTTTTTTCTAAAGAAAAGCCAATTCCCACCTAAGACCGTGGGCAAAATACCAATTTCATTTACAATTTTCCTGACATTTCACTTAAATTTTAGTTCAACCACGGCCAAGTTTAACGATAAAATTTAGTTCGTTTTTAAGCCTCTATTTTCTTCAGGCTAATGCCATTTAACGGGACTAATGATAATTTTTTTACACTACGTAGCACTCTTTATGGCTACTATTTAAATATTTGTATCCTCTTACTTTCAACTGGGGTTAATTGCATTTAGCACTTATTATATAAATTTTCACATATTTAGATAATTTATTAATATTTTCGTGGCAGCATAGAAGAAACACTCCTCCTAAAATGTATAAGATAGGATTTTTTATGTAAAATCCTATGATTAAACCATGCCACTTAGAATCATTGTGTGCTTTTCGTCAGTGATTGATCCAGTCGACGTTCGTTGAGGGGAGGAGTCAAACTAAAGATGGGGGAATTTGATTGATGACCGTATTAATCTGGTCATGGTTGAGTTTTGCTGTTAATGTGAAAAAAGGTTTATTCATTGGATTACTCATGTGAAAATCAAAGTACGATTCGGCATCATAAATTAAAATGAATTAATGAAACAAACTTGTATTTGGGCATTTGATCTCATCTGTTTTTGATTTCTTCTAAAATTGACGTGACATTTGATCGTTATCCATACATTCATTTTCTTTGTCTTTCTAAATTTAGCTTTGCTCCTTTACATGATCTTCTATTATTTTATCTGATCATTTTACTTTCCTCTATGATATCCAAATCTGATTATTTCTTTAGTTTTGTTTATACCTTCTGACGCCTTCTTACGATATCTTACTCCCTTTATTCTCTCCCGCTTACTCACACACTCTCTCTACTTGACTCTCTCCTAATATTATTCTTTCTTTGTTTTTTCTTTGCTTCTTACGTCATATTTTCAAACCTTTCCCTATCCTCTCCCTCTCTCTTTTTTTTATTTTATTTATTATTTTTTCATTTCTTTCTCTCTTCGTTTCCTCTTTCTTCGACTCTGTTCTACCTGTTCCTATACGTGACTTTTCTGTTCCTTTTATTTATCCCTTGCTTCTTAATCCCTCTTTTGATCGAATCCTCCTCCTCCTATCACTCTCTCTCTCTCTCTCTCTCTCTCTCTCTGTCTCTCTCTCTCTCTCTCTCTCTCTCTCTCTCTCTCTCTCTCTCTCTCTCTCTTAGTTTTTATTCATACAATTTTGTTTCCTTCCCGTTGTTTGATCCACTCACACCTTTCTTTTTTGTATATTATATTATATAACATATATATATTATAAAAATTCCCCGTCCTCCTCAGGCTCTCATTATTTAGTATGTAATAATTATCACATTATAAATCTGTCGAGCCCAAATCCTCGCCTAATCTAAATCCCCAAGAGTTTTCGAACACGCCTTTATTGTCTTTTAATAGGTAATTTTGTATGCCACAAAGGTTTTTAGATCTTTCAATTTCGAATTTTAACATAAAGATTTTCAATAAACAAAAATTTCTTATTATTTTTGCAATAGTTAAATTTTGTAATAAAAGCCACTAGAGAAATATTTTAAAAACAAGCATATTATCGACACGCAAAAATAAAGGGGCAGATCGGATCCAAAAACATGAAGGCAGGTAAATTGTTGATATGTATAAGTAAAAACGAAAGAGGATGAGGATGGTGAATAGAGAGTAGAAGAAGAAAAAAATATGATTCGTAAACGGATGACAGATGGCGTTGAATCAGGAAAAAGGGTCAACAATTATAGGTCAGCAGAAATTCATACATTATTGGGTGTGTGTGTGTGTGAGTGTGTGTGTGTGTGTGTGTGTGTGTGTGTTTGTATTTCTAGAATTATAGAGAATATTTGTGAGATATTATCCAGTATGAACACATCACCGGTCAACGGTCAGAGAGGAAAAGCACAAAGGGGATTGTATCACGCGGATGATTGGAGGGTGGCAACGATAGCGCCTGAACAAAATTTATGCTGAGTATACATTTATAATGCCCTTTCTCCGTTTTATGGTCGCTTTTGTCCTCGGCATCCAGCGGGGGAGGCAGTGAGGCAGTATCCATTTCCGGCCGCCTGCCCGTGCCACTTCCGCTCCAACCGTTCAACTCGGTGTACACAATAAACATGGCTGGATTTATATATAGTGTATATTTTGTCATTTCCCAGGCCTTGGGTGGTATGCAGGATCTGAGGGTTTTTAAAGGATATGAATGGGATTTTTGTATTGTAAATGGCAATAACTTTGGATTTGGGGCAGACCTTATCATTCATTATAGGTCTATTTAAAACACCCGTTGAATTATCTTTATTATTTTAGGCGTTCCCTCTCCTATCAGTATATATTTTTGGATCTTAAAGTTAATTATGAAATATAATTGTAGATATTTTATAAGACATACAGGCATAAACAAGGGCTGTTCCACACAAATGAGCAGTACATTCATAACAATTCGTGTCTGATAATTAATAGTGTATTTTTTTTAATCCATTATATTTAGTGGTCTATTGACCAAATTATTTCTTTCAATTAATTAATCTTTTTATGTAAGGTTTTTGCTTGAAATGATGAAAGCTAGTGTCATGAACGGGATTCGAACCCACGACCTTCGGTTAAATACACCGATGCTCTACCACTTGAGCTATCGTGACTTCGATCCACTCGGACACCAACCTCTCACCATAACCTACAATCTTTCTAATTTTCTCTCTTTTTTCCATATTTTCAAACCGAAGGTTCAATTATGACCGCTAAATGTATAAGGTCAAATATAAATCATGACAAAATTTTCATCTTCTAATTATTCGTTTACATTTCAAAAGATATAAAAAGTTTATATATAAAGTTTTTTTGGAAAAAGAATGTCGTTGGTCTTAACTCTTAATATGGCAAACAAAATTGTGAAATATTATAACTACAATTTCTTTTCCATTAGAGTTGAGTATTCTGGTCATTGGAAATAAAGCTTTAAAAATCCGCAATTTTTGACGTTTTAGAATGAACTAATTTATGATATATCATGCTTTTTATTCTTCGTCGGTATCTGTCGACTAAGTTAACCTTTTTGCATTGCGACCAAAAGATCTTTAGTGTATGTCTTCCGATTTTCCAAGCCAGATGATCAAATTTGAGAAATTCTTCTTCGCTTATTTCTTTAGTCATAAATAGCCCCCTCTGTCTTAACAAGGAAA